>NC_056727.1:1065272958-1065380458 GCF_019279795.1 Protopterus annectens
GTACTTCTTTACATTATTTTCAAATGTCCTTTCAATGTATCTCTTTCTACCTCTGTTCAGAATTGTACATTAATTTTCTTTTTTGTTTCCCCTGTTAAATGTGTTTATCACATAAAGATTTCATGGGTTACAGGCTTTCGGTTTTTCATATTCTGCAAGAAAATTTTCCATTGAAAAATAGTCTCAAATACAATATCAGAAAATGTCTATTTGCTAAGAAGAATAAATGCTCTTACCTCAGGAGCTGTTTCACCTAAAGGCGCTACTAAATTGCCCCACACTTCATACCTGTCCATTTTGTCTTCTTTACTTTAAATCCTTACCATGTACTTCCATTTTTCATTTTCTTCTGCCCTCTTTTCTGCTAGTCCATGTTTGCCTTCTTTTACTTTCTCTGCATATGTTTTCTTTTCCATCTCACCACTATTCTAAAGGATTTTCTCTGTATCCTCCTTTTGTATTTTCTCCATAATGTCCCTCCCAAGAAGCATCTTCATTTTCTGGCTCAGTCTGCATCACCATTTCTTTAAATAAATCATCATGCATCCCTCACATCCATCATTTGTTGATGTATCTCCATCAAACAGATTTCTTTGAAACATTTCCTCAGAATCCTGCACACATTCTCTGACCAAGATAATTGCCTTCTCCTCCATCTCTTTCACCACTCCATCATCTCCTTCTCTCTCCATCTGCCTCCTTGTTTCTCCAGGCCACCTCTGCACCTAGAATGGAAACAAGAAGTGCTCCTCTAAAATGGGTCCCACTTGCAACAATGATAAGTAGGGGAAGTTCATCATTGCCCCAGACAAATATCCCTGGTAGTATTGATAACAGCTTAGGTCTCCCATGAAAAGAGGCTAGTAGTCAAGTGGTACTAACTCAGTCAACAAGAGATAAATAAATATAACATCACACAGAACAATGTAATACATGTTGTGTTATCTGAAGACTATGCTGGGGAGTACATGGTTGAGTCACACTGTGTGCTTGAAATCACATACTTCATACAAGAAAAAGGATGCTAAGGGTCATTGTCATCATAATTTGCACAAGTGCCAAGGTACAGGTGGAACCATGGCTGGCTACACAACCACAAATTGTGAAGCTACTAGTCAATGGAGGTGATGGTGTGAGTTAAGGGGGATTTACTATCATAGATGGTTCCCTCTGTTAATTAGAGGTACAACAGCAGGTGATGGGAGAGGCACTGCATGCCCATACAGTGAGTGGATATAGCTGGCATCAAAGGCACCTTGGATGCAGATGTAGTAGAACTGGCAAAATAGGACTTGTATGGGGTGAACACATCATGAGACCCACCTTGAGTGGTTCTGTGTATGGGGTGATGTATGGCAACACTTCAACAATGGCAGGCAGAGTCTGTGTTCCCTGTGATGGTTATCCTGTGTGGTCATCATGGATATGCATATTCTATTGATCAGAAGCAACACTGGTGTTTCTCCAACAATGGCAGCTGCAGACTGAATTCCCTGCAATGGTTGTTTTGGGTAGCCACCATGGATTTGAAACACACACCCTTGACAATAGCCAACATTGGGGTACAGGGTGCCAGTGATGACACTGCCTAGTATTCATTCATATAGAGGTGGTTGCGGATACAATTTAAGTCACCATGAACTACACTGCAGAAGTCCAGTATTGGCATTTTCCCTGGACTCATTTGTCTCTTGCAGGCTTTTGACAGCATATCTCTTAACTTCTAAGTGCAAGAAATCTGGACAAAGCCAAAAATAATGGGGGAACAAAGACCCAAAATAGGGGTAATTTTAAATGCTGCTCTTAGAAAGTTGATATAATAACAAGATTTGCATTAGCATATATTTTCTGAAGGGTTTAAAGTCTGTAACTCAAATGTCTGTCATTATTTAACAACTTCAACCCTAAATGATTTGCCAGAAAATCACAAATTCTATGATTAAAAGTCAGAAAATAAGAGGTAAAAATCTGGACAGTCTGTGAAAATCTGGACATTTGAAAGGTAGGTTTGAAAGTGCTTTGTGGCACCTTCAAAGAGGCCACACACCTCATCAATCATCTCCAGGTCAACATACATGCAAATCTGTTGGCTGATGCCTAGAACTGCCCTTATGTCTGGGGCTGCCACCATGAACCATTCTGGCAGCTGAAAGTATAGTAGGTATCCATATGTCAGATGAGATGCACTGGTCTACTACCATGGGCCCAAAGGTAGTAGAAGTGGTACTCTTAGTCACAGGGAAGCCGTCCTTTCACAAGCATTGTGAAACCCCCTTGCTGTGCATCCCATGCATGCTTTGACCTCAAGCTGTTGTCCTTTCCCACTCTCTCCAGTTGTCACTATAGCAGTGATCTGTTCTGTGAATATGTAGCACCCAAATACTAAAGTGACAGTGACTTTCCTGAAAGCTACAATGCTCTATGAGGTTCATGAAAATGACACATGGATGTGTGCTGTCAGTTATCAGACACTCACTTGTGTTGTCAGTCCTCTAAGTATGAACACTTGATGTGCCTGGAGAGGACATGGGTAGTAGTCAGTTATGTTCTTCCTGTTGCCAGTGTGGTAGTCACAGTATGACTATTAACCTGGTTGATACCCATATAAGATAAATGTTGTCTGGCAACTCTCAGAACCTGTCTCTGCCTCCCAGTATATACATTTACTCATAGTGTCCATGCATTGATGCCAAGAATGTCTCATCATCTGTGAGGATTGCAGTGGGAGATGAACCCCCTTCATTTATAGTCCTTTTTAATGCTGTGTTGCATGCCTTCTGCAATGCTCACCTTAAATTTTCATTGACACAATTCTGAAAACACAGAGATATGTGATTCCTACTTCCAGCATTGGCATCAGAGACCACTGTATCTCACACATGGCTCTGTAGAGGATGGTTGTTGCCTCCTTTCCCAAGCAGGCATCAACCTTGGATCTTGAGTGCAGAACATTTTTTCGGCATGACTGTACTTCACTAACTACTGCCATCCAATGCCTTTGAAGGACATGTTTACACATAGGAAGAAAGTAAACCATATTAGTGGGCAGGTGATGTGTGGGCACAGTGAGATACCAATGTGACACATATGTTGTTCTTAATAATCATACAAGACAGGATTAAACAGGAAGAGGTAGAAGGGGGGCACAGATATGCTGGAACATCTGGTGTCCCACTAATTAGCAAGATATGTAGTGGAAGTAGTAGACCTCTGCAGGGATAATACTGTGACATGTGGCACACAGGGAATGGGGATGCCCTGACAACAGGTGATGTGGTTGATAAAAGCAAATGAGTAGCACAAGGGGCAGGGATATCATGCTGTAGGAGTAGCATGTATGGATGCTCCAGCACATGTACCTATGATAGATAGTAAAGGTCAGGCAACAGGGAGGACAGCAGTTCTTAGTTTGTTCACAGCTGTCCACAGTGGGCAGGCCAGCAAAGTCCAGACCACATATGCAACCATATGTCTAGTAGTGTTACCATTGCCATGTCCCATGCAGGGGAACAGAAGTATGCAATGGTGATTTAATACAGCCTATGACAGACTTGAATGGGAGTGGTGGGGGTCTTGTGGTAGTGGGTTATCATCCCTCACATACAGTTGTAGCTCTGCAGGTGCATGACCTACACCCTATTTAGCTGCACATCTTTGCTACAGGCAAGCATATTACTGAACACTACTATTACCATATACACATTACTATTACAAAAGGCTAATCACAGGCTGGCATTCTCTTGGATATTACCCTCTGCATTACCCATTTCTGCAGTAATGTTAGGTGCTATGTACTTCTCTAGCATTCTATCCTGTGGGAATGTGACTTCTGTGTTATCAAACAGTGGTTCAATCTGCTGAGATACATCTGTGCTTTCTTGCTGCACATTTTGACATCATATGTAGAGTAATCATCTGTAAAATACAAATAAAATATCACAGTCACTCATACATATGCGAATGGAGCTAAATCTTCTTGGTGTTTGTGAACTGTTATGTTTCAAAGAAGTGCAATGATGACATAAAGCACTGGTCCATTCAGTTGCTTTACACTGATGTGCTGTGCATGTGTGCATGTCACACTATGTCACAGCACCAAAGCATGCTACTAATGATTTAAAGTCCAATGTAGGGCATGATTATCTATCTGCAATTTTATACAGCTTATAGATTTATTCTGATGGTTGAGTGCGCTAATGAACCATGGAGAACAGCTTGTTGATGTGTTACGGACAGTAAAATTATGTTATTTTTCCTACATAAGGGAGACCTTATGGAATTCAATTCTATAAGGTAGACACTTGGTGTTTCAGCAGACCAGCTGTCCGGGTTGACTGACATCTCCCGTACCAATGAGCAGTGCAGTCACTGGTACTATTCCATTCACAACAACAAACCTAAAAATCTCTGAGTATGGAAAGCAAACATGAGGCAAGGGTGCCACAAATGGTATAAGTGTTAGCCATTTCTGTTGTATGCCACACTGCAGTTAACAACCTGTTTTTCCTGTCTTTCTCTGATAATATATGACTTGTTTCCTCTGCTGTAGGTTGTTGTTTGTATGTTATGTGTCCTGCTGTTAACAGATGTATTGCGGTGGCACTGTGTTACTTTGTGGGATATGCCACATTGCTTTGTCCTATGGGGTTATGTCCACCATTTCACAGTTCAGCTTCAGTACACAGACCTGTGGTAAATATCTCCTTCAGCTCCCTTGTACCTACCTATGGTAGTGTAATTTTCTGTTCTAATCCTGGGCACCCTGCCTTACTTCTGATTTTGCTTATCTGCACATTTACATGATAATGTAGTATCTGTCTGGGACTATAGGCTCCATCTAAGACTTTTGCTTGCTTACATATGTATATGTAGATCTATAGTTTGGCACTTTAATTTTCATCTCAGTTACACCCACACATGATATGTAATGGTTTACATATACCTTAAGTTTTTGAGGGAGAGAAACAGAGAGAGAGAAAGATAGGATAATGCTGCACTAGCTGCTCCTGCAGAGGCAGCAGAATTTAATGGCACAGTGGAGTTAGTGGTGTCTTGTTTCTGTACCTGTAATATTTATGGTATAGAGGCCATAAGTCCTTCTCATTAATGGCATCCTTTCCTTTGAGACTCCCTTATGTAGGTCTCAATGGTCCAGTCGAACTGCAGATGCATCAGCCACCACCTGCTGATACTCCAGCCAAGGATGTAGCTGATGTGTGTGAGCAGGGTATTAGTGCCTCACTGGGTAAAGGTTATGGCTTATCTCATGTGGGTAGCCATCTTCACTGTCTTGCTCTGGCTCAGACAGAGCTACAGTATGTGGTCAAGGTGGCATTTCACCAGGTGATGACATGCTGGGTTGTCATGCATCAAATCCTCCTGCAGTAGGCATCAAATTTGTTAAATCAGCTGACTAGTGCCAACAGACTACCACAGGTCGGTGTGATTCAAACTACTGACCATCCAGATGCATGGCCTCCATCTATTAGATTCCAGTAATGCCTCATCTAAGCAGATGGCAATTAGCAAGCTGTTCCCACTTCACACTATCCCCAACTATTTGTCTACCTTCTGCATGTTTGTTTATATCTATCCCATGTCTCCCTTCTTGCACATGCACATCTGCCCCTGCTCATCTGTACCATTAAATGTGACTTTGTTTTGTCCGTCTAGCTACCCTCTCATTCATCTCCCCTCCTTTCTTCTCTCTTTTTCTCCATACAGATAAAATGGAGCCTGTCTCTGTACACTACCTAAGCCAACCCTGTTTTACCTTACTGTGTCCCTGCTTCACATTTGCCTTATACTATAATACTTTTCCTACTTTCCAATGTCTCCCTTCCTATCCCTTTCATAAACCAATAATGTATCCAGCTTGAAAGAGATCTATTGACAGGACTTCACATCTGCTATATTTTTCTTTGAAATATATAGCAGCAGCCTGCCACTATCAGTGGATGCTTCCCCACCCATTTTATCTGCTGTATGCTTCTAGTTAATTTTGCACAATGACGTACAGTATTGTGCCTTTGCCCTGCTTTGTGTGCTCTCAGCTCTATCAGTTTGCTTCACTTACACTTCTTCCTTTTGACCTCCTATAGCTCTTTAAAAAGCAATTTTCTGCCTGTTCATGAAATATGTTCCTGTTTATTCACTTCTATTTTACACTGCAGCGCATTCTTTTATGCAGCACACACCATCAACATGAAATGTACCCCCAAATGAATCTGTCTGTAGCTCAGGTCCACTGTTTTGTTAAAATAGATTCTCTAACCACTCACCCTACTCAGTAGGAAAAAAAGCAGACAGATAAATGAATTAATTAGTTAACTGGAAAACAATAATTGCATGAATGCATAATCAAAAGAATAAACAGTGAATAATGCATAAAAGGACTAATGCCATGAACTGGACCCTCATGCAATATCAACTCCAAAAATCAAATGTATGTGTTTGGAATTGTTCAAACACAGTATTATCACTTACACCTGGCTAAAAGGAGAACCTAGAGAATCTGCGTGTGAGAAACTAACAGGGAAAATTACCCCTGGAATTCAGTAAACTCCATGTATGCTTCACACAAAGCCTACATGGAGTTTACATGTTTGTACAGTGAATACTATCACTAAATTAATATTCATGCCACAGCTCACCTTCAAAAGTAAGCAAGTAGGGTTTTGTGGTGGCCAGGAAACTATGTAAAGCAACACAGATAGTGAACCTAGTTACAGAATAGCAGACTGGGTTAGTGGAATTGCACAGAATATCACAAGGGCCACCAGGGTTTTTCATATATCAATGTATTATGTTGCGGGGACAGGACAGTGTATGTGTACACTCCAGCATACTGGGCTTATGGGATTGTGCGGAATGCCACAAGGACCGCTAGGGTTTTTCACATATCAATATATTATGTTGTAGGGACAGAAGAGGAAGGTGTATGTGTATACTCCAGCATAATGGGTTAGCAGGATTGCACAGAATTCCACAAGGACCACCAGGGTTTTTCATATATTAATGTATGTGTTGCAGGCACAGTACAGGACAGTGTATAAAGTGCTGAGTATTGTGGAATCCCATTCCAGGCAGTCTGTACAAGCTGTGTCAATGATCTGTAAGGGTACATGAACTGCCATTTATAAGAAATTGTCATGGGAAATGTGTTTATTGAATAGGGACACACAGATGAAGTTTAGGGATGAACACCAGGAAGAAGGACAGGTGAAACATTGTAATGTACCGCACATGAGAAAATGTAAAAGGAAGACAGTTGCAGCAGGAATGCTAATGACATCTCCACATGGCACAGTATGGACTGCACAGTAACAAATGTATATGATGTAACTGTCACAGAAGGTGACATAACAGTGGATGATATCTGTGTGATATAAGCAGCCAAACATGAACGATGGAGAGGGCATGTATCATGGATGCTAAATACAACTGAAGTTGGGTGCATATTGTGAAGATGTACAAACTGATTTGCCTGAGTATGCGTGTATTGTCAACAGAGGCTTTCAACAAGTAAGACACAGATACAGGCTCATGGCCAACAGTAAAGCCATCATGCACAATCATGAACAATATCAGAATAATATTGCAAGTAATACCCATGTCTCTGACACAGCATATGTGTTTCTGAGTGAGCATAGATGGTTCTGCACCAACACACTTGTACAACTATTAGGACATGTCATCAATCTATGAGTGTAATCAAGCACACTCTCCTGATACTAACATATGCAGAAGGTGTGAGGAGACACATTTGACATTATGATCATTACAGGTTAGTTGACTGGTGTGCATGGCAGAAATATATATGGCACTATCTGCACTGCCACAAATGTAAACCATGTAATATCCAACACTGCTGTTAAATAGAACAATGACCAAAAAACCAAATGTTGTATTTAAACATGTGATTTTATTGTACCTTTTGTTAAGCATTGAAAAAGGGTTTTGGCCTGAAAGCTTTGTTTTTGATAAAGGTTTTTGCTCTCAACGTTTGGTTTTTTAGACAAATGTAAACCATGCCATCAATATCATTAAACAGCTATGTATCTCATGAGTGCATTACCGGAACAGATATCACACATGCATGTGGTATTACACCTTGATGGGGGTTCTTTGTCATCATACAGTAATGTTTATGCAACAAAACTAATATTTAGGTATGCACAAATAGATGTGTGACAGCTCATAGTGACAAAGGTGGTACACTTCAGTTATACATCATTGGAAGATGTGTATGGAGGGACATGAGGAAGGATGCATTGTACTCAGGTATTAGTGTGGTGAAGGCTGTAATCTATGAAGGTATTATGGCCTGTCATGTGGATGTCCTGCACATACTCAGTAGTTAAGTTACATACAATGGGTTACTCACCACAGTGGATACATGCTGGTGGGCATTCCACACACCATATATCCCAGAACAAAGGCCACATAACAACTGGTCTGCAGATAGGGTGTGACATATATATCATCCTTGGTTTGTGCATTTATTTGCATAACAAAACAAATCCTCACATTTTTTTCATCTCATGTATTGTCATGGTTGTGGCAGTTATCTTTGATGTGTGTTGTTACTGTCTATATTATACCAATATAACAGTTGGAGTCAATGATTGCCCACAATCTGTAGTCCTCCAGACAGCTGTTGAGACACCGGATTTGTATGTCATTCTTCACATCTGTGATTTCAATCATGGGCAGGAAAGGGCCTAGCAGACAGCCCTGCTATGCACACTTGATCACTGGACACAAGATATAGGTCACTTCACACATTTCTACATACTTAGATGCCACTTATGTGATTTACTATTCTACCCACTTGGTGATGTAGGTCTTGATGGCCACATCTGTCATTGTGGAGTGACTACCTCAGTGTGGACTCCTGTCGACTGCCTTGACCTTTTCAGTTCCCACAGGATGATGCTCTTTAAGGACATCTGACAGATGTAACAAACATAGATGTAGCATCAAAAACTCACACATGTCTGTTGCACACAGTTGGGATACTACTAGTGTCCATTTAGAGAAGGTCCATTATGACATGTTGGCCTACCTCACAGATCAGGAGAGTCAGGATGTGTCTATACATGCATGTATCAGGTGCTCTCCCCGGCCCACTCAGATGGATTTATGTCAGTGTACACCCTTCTACAAGAACATAGCCCTTATGGAGGGTGTGTGGAAGTGTGTATCACACAGTGTCAGGTAGGTGTATGTTCTGAGTCATGCTATAGGTGATCTATGATGTCAGCATAGCCCATTGTTTCTGTGTAATAGGCATGCATGAAGGTAACACAGTGCATACTGCCTATCTTGATCAGTCCTAGAGTTTGGACACAATCCCCATACTCAGGTATCATTGAAAAACTCTACCACCTGGGGATTAACACTTATGTCACTAGATGGTTAGCAAATGTCCTCACCAACAGACCACATACTGTGAAAGTTGGTTAATCAACCTCTACCATTGCAGCTGTCACCACTGGTGTACCCCAATGATTTGTGGTGGACCTTGTACTGTTTGGAATCTATTTTTCAACAATCAAGGCTACAAAATACAGCCTGTATCTTACCATGTTTGCTGATTAATGAATAATGAGTCCACCAATGATGTGACTATAGTACAAGAGGGGCTAATACACACAAGTGATTGGTGCCAAAGCCACACAGTCTACTAATAAAGACAATATGTGCCAGGATTTTTGCCTTATGCAAAGTGGAATTTCCTGGTAAATACATCATTAACAACACTTCCCCGTATGCTGAAGCCAGTGGTGCAAGATTTGGAATTGCACATAGATAGCAATCTGAACTTTGACCAAGTGTCCATAGTGATATGGAAAGGCTACTTCGTGCATCTCATAAGTCAGGCCATTGTATCCATATCTGAGAAGGATATAACAGCAATGCACTCAAACCTCATCTGAACACTAATACAGTATAATGCTTTCCTTTTGCATGTACCTCACCAGACACATGCAGTAGCTGGACAGACCATGGGGCTTTCACACCAAGAAAATACAGGTCCTAAAAACCCATGTCATGACATATGTGGCTAGACTGAAAGCCCTGTTCCTGAAATCTGTATTGGAAAGGATGAGATGACTTGTGCCTGGACTATAGAACATAGCTGACGCCACCCTGATGTGTATACTGTACATCTGCAAATCAACAGAGTCTGTTGAGAGGAAGATGGTAAAAGCAATGTCCTACATGTTGTAAAATACTTTCTCTATTGTTAAGCAACAGCTCACACACCCAATGTTGACAGCAGTGAGAATAGAACACCAACCTATCTAAGTACACAGACTACAGAACACAGTACTGTACGCAAGCACCACAGCTCAAGTCCTACTTCGGCTGCCTCAGACAATACTTTATAGCTGATGACATCATCAGCATCTGTTTAGAAGAATATAACAGTGTCCCTTATGCTCGTGTAAAATGCTCTCTGTAATGTCAAGCAACTGCTCACATATAGACACACACACACACACACACACACACACACACACACACACACACACACACACACACACACACTTGACTGCAATGAGACTAGAACCCCTACCTAAGTAGACAGACTACAGAACTCAGCACTTTACACAAGCACCACTCACAACTCTGACTTTTATATGGCTGCAGGTCAACTTATAGTGGATGACATTAGCAGTGCATGTAGGAGAGAAGAAGTTGGAAGGCCTGCATGATTGGATCTGAAGACATGTGCAAGTATCAAAATACTGTTAATTCATGGGATTGAAGTAGTAACTGTAGGATACATACTTTGGTTCTTCTGGCTAGACACACACACACACACACACACACACACACACACACACACACACACACACGCACACATAAACACACACACACACACACACACACACACACACACGGTTGACTGCAGTGAGAACAGAACCACTACCTATCTGAATAAACAGACTAGAGAACTCAGTACTTTAAGCAAAGTTCCATGGCACAAGTCTGACTTTTGCATGGCTGCAGGTCAACTTATAGTGGATGACATCAACAGTGCATGTTGTAGAGAAGAAGTTGGGAGGCCTGCATGAAATGAATATGTAGCCATGTGCAAGTATCAAAATACTGTCAATTCATGGGATTGAAGTGGTAACTGTAGGATACACATGATTGCTGTTCTGGCTAGACACATATACACACACACACACACACACACACACACACACACACACACACACACACACACAGTTGACTGCATTGAGAACAGAACCTATGTAGGGTACAAAGACTACAAAACACAGTACATTACACAAGCACCAAGACACAAGTCTGACTTGTACAAGACTGCAGGTGAACTTATAGTAGACGACATAAGCATGCCATGTGGGAGACAAGATTTTGGGAGACCTACATAAGCTCATAGCTTCATATGTACATAGGAGGCTACTAGCCTAATGGCCCTATGGTGTTTAGAAGCCTAGCTGTGTAAAAACACAAGTACCCTTATTGAACATAGTTGGATGGTCATTGCTAGCACAGCAATTTTGTGAGCATCACCAACTGGCCCTGTCCATGAGGGACATGGGTGCCACCCCAGAGGTGACTTTACAATCACCCAACCAGTAGTCAAGGTTGCACATCAACATGGTCATTGAGTAGCACTGATTCACATCCAGTGGGAGCCTATTACAGAGAAGTGTGAGTCATTGAGGATATATCTGTCTCCCCAGCATGTTCTTTTTATGCCACAGGCTAGTTTGAGAGCCCTGGGCCAAGTTATTCTTGTCCCATTGGATTTGAAAGTGTGCAGCATTTCCAGTAGGGCAGGGCCTGAGACTGCTCTGTAGGGTAGGCATAGGTCATCTCTCAGCAACCTGCATGCTACTGAGTACAATCACAGGTCTTTCATTCTTTCCATGTATGTCATGTTTGGAGGTCCTGGAGTCTGCCTCCCAGGCACATTCCTGTATTTTCTCAATTTGTTGCAGGTGTCTTGTGAGATACAGACAGAAGGGAGCATTGGACTCAATTAGTGGTCTCATAAGGGTAGAGTACAGCAGAGGTATGACCACCCTGGTCTTGGGTGTAATGTCAATAAATATGATGTGTGCAATGCAGAATGTGTGTGTGTCACCGCTATGGATACATAGTGATGAAAGTGTAGATTGGTCTCAACATGTGTTCCCAAGTCTCAAAATGCTGTGTTTGAGTTTTGAGGGGTGCTATTTATATCATAATTAACAGGGATACTTCATTACCAAAGGGAGCAATGAGCCATTGTATGCTTGAAGGTTCATTCCATGTGTTTGGCACCAATCATTTGTGTGTGGCAGCTCCTTCCATAATATGTTGCCATCACTGGGGGACTCCATATTACTGTGTCCAGTTACCAGTCATCTACAAACTTGGTAAACCACAGGCCATCTACCATTGCCTGTTCTTCAGGGAAGTAGATTGCAAACAGTTGAAGGCCAAGCACAAATCCCTGTGGTATTCTAATGGTAATTGGCTACTGGTGGAGGTGCAGTTCCCAACTTTGAGAGTGTGTATGTCAGTGAGTCAGTTGCCTATCCCTGTCTACTGTATGGCTTAATTCCCACATGGGATATCTTCACTATGACATATCAATGGGGAATACTGTCAAAGGCCTTGGATAAGTCAACATAAGTGGTATGTCCTGTTATCCCTCATCCAAGTCTTTGGGGTCAGTATCTAAAAAGTCCACAAGGTTCAGTAAGCAAGATGTCCCCTTGACAAAAACAAAACAGGTAGGGTCAAGTATGTTGAAGGTCACCTATGTCCATCTGGATATAGTCCTTGCTGATTTCCCTACCCTTGCAGATAAGTGTTTTAGGCATATGGGACAGTAGCTGTAGTTCTGCATGTTACCAGATTGATGTGCATTGCATAGCACACAACATTTGATATTTCATTGTGTACTGTGATTGATATATGAATAGAAAATATACTGAGATACCAGGGTTGCCGTGCTTGGGGGTGGCAACAAATGGATACATTGTAAATACGTGACATATTGTTAGATAGGGCCCTCCGTTTGTAATGTTTACACATGTAATTTCATGTCATATACAGGAAATGGACAGTAAGCAGTAATACAGCATAATATAAACATTTCCATAGCACAATGAGCAGTGGGTTTACACAATGGTTAGCAAAGTACATACACATGCAAGATACACATGTTTGCGCATAGGTAAGCAGTGCACAAATGTGAGCCACATTGCTAAAGCCTGACAGTACTGAGTCTATGAAATACACGTGCTGCTTAACTGACTCTGTGATACCACATATTAATGTAACATTTCTTTTTTGGCCCAGATAGTACTGGGTTTGAATACAGGTATATCTAATACTTTAAAATGTTTCATTACAGAGTGATAATGCAATGACATGAATTGTTTATATGAGATGTGTTGCTGCATTGTGCTGCTGCTCACCATCACTGTGCAATGCTCATATCCTCACAAACATGGACAAAAACTGAAGGGATTCATTGCTTTTTCTGCTACTTATGTGTGCTGTGTATGATTCTATTTTTGACCAGATTAAAGGTGTTAAAATGGGGTAGATAGGAAAGTAGTGAAATCAGGAGCAAGTAGGGGGAAGAAGAAAGTCTGACAGTACTGAGTCACTGGAATACACCTGTGACTGACTCTGTGACAGCACATGTTAATGTAGTTAATGCAGTGACACATTCCTTTTTGGGGCCAGATGGTACTGGGTTCAAATAGAGATATATGTAATACTTTTACCTACTTTCACGTAAACATTGCTGCAAGTTGGTGCATGATACGCACCATCACATAATAATAATACATTAAAGAAAAGAAATGGGGAAGACAGGATAGTGGTGAAATGGGGAGCAACCAGGGGGTGAGCAAATAGAAAACAGGATAGGGATGTGCAGGAGGGAGGCAGGAAAAAAAAACATAGCTATCCATTTCTTTAACAGTGTAAAATGAACATATCTGCCAAATATTAACTGAATCTGGACTGTCACTTCCAGAGAGAGGGGTGACCACAACACAAGTATGTTGTATAGCCAATTGGACCAAATCAAGTGTGTCAGGAAGACATGTCTGAGAAATGGACATCTTTGTATGGGACAATACTTTTTTTTTTTTTTTTTGTGGAACAGGTTCCTTTTTTTTTTTTTTTTTTTTTACAGAGAGAGAGGACAATGCTGTGGAGGGACATAGGAATGTCTGGGTGAGGTAAGTTGGATAGTTGAGGAAGCAACTGCAGACAGACAAGACAAACAAGACAAGAGACAGGGATGGTAATGGACACAAACGTTTGGGTGACACCATGATTGGGGTGAGGGTAGGGATGTCACAAAAACCCATGGTTGCCAAACTGGGTGACAGTTAGAATCAAATTCTCACCAACTGGACTGGCATCACTGTCACCTCACTCCGCTGCTAGCTGGAGTGCCTGACATTTGCATCTCCTCCTCCTGGTATTACGTAAAATGAAGGAGATTAGACTCTCCAGCTGGCATAGGAGTGCACCAACAGTGTGGCACATAACCCTACCCACCATCCTTGACAATGCAGCATAGGTGATAAAATCACCACCTCTGCCACTGCTCCCTGAGGGTACAACTGGACCATCTTTCAGGGCAGGACTACCTGAGGGGGCAGGTAGTGCAGGTGCAGCAGAGGTGCTGCTGTCAGGTAGGCTCCCAGATGTGTTGGTCAATGGTGCTGGAGCCGGTGGGAGAGCAAATGGATCATGTGAGTTAGGCCTACCCCACTGTGCTGTAGAGTGTTTAGTGATGTGGTACACATGGATGGCATGGACACATTTTGACAACATGTAATAAAAACTTTAGAAAAAAAATAAAACAAAAATAAAGTTAAAAAAGAGAAAATAAGGGTTGGGGTGAAAGAAAAGAAAAAGAGATAAGATTAGTAACTTAATATGTGACATACAATGTATTTATACAATTAATTGACTATATTACCTTAACTTTTACTTTTAAGACTACCAAATCATAACAGCTAACCTTTACTTTTAAAACTGCCAGCTCCTAACAGATGCAGACTATACTACAGACTACAGCAAGTACTCCTTGACATGTGCATATTTTGCATATATGCATGTTCCAGTTATACATATTACAGTTTACAGCAAGGTATGTGTGCAACTGGTATAGAGCTTTTACTTCAAACCTTTATATTACACATAATTGAAGAATTAACAGTATTGTATAGTTGGGAAGTGTGGTCTATGAACCTACAACCCCCGACTAAAGTCTAATATTGTATTCTTTGTTATTGCTACAGACTAATGCATACATACTTTCTTTTACAGTTGAGGTATGCATGCTCAATTTGATATAACTCTATAAAATACAAAAGAAAAGCTATCTTGTAACTTTTAATGCTAGAATAACACTACTATGCTGCTGCATATATATACCACATGCTTCCCTCTTCCTCACCAATCTAGTCCCATGGGTTCATACACTGACCTCATGGTCCCTGGCAGCTGTGGAAAAAGCAGAACAGAATACCATTATGAATACCAGTCTTGCCTGTACTCAGCTTTTAAGTCTTACAAGTACAATCTGTATTTTATACTTACATAGGTGTGGGATGTCCACAGTCCTAAATTACCTGATCCATCTGTCAAGAGTATCCCTCTTCCTCCTCTGAAGGTCATTGAGGGATGTCTACATTGTTCAACAGTGCAGGGGATACCAGTTGCACTGGTTACAACCATGGCTAAACTATCCCAAGCTTCCAACTTATGCAGGGAGCCAGAATAGTTTCCCTGCAAAAGCCTGGCACTGTGGTTCTTAACTAGGAGTCCATTAAAAATCTTGGACTCCTGGACACCCCATCTCTGTGCCCTAAACCTGACACTTTCTCCACAAATGCCTGTTGTGTCTGCCATGGCTAAAGAGCAATGACAAATGATGCACCAATTCCAGTCATTGTGTTTATTGGGAGGTGTGCACAGTGTTTGAAAATGTTGTGTTCTGCTTATCATCACAAAAACACAGTGCTTGGCACTGCACACCTCTGAGTACTGTGTTTGTCCAATGGTAAGCAGAGTCCAACAGTAGCAAGAAAAGAAGATTCAAGATTACTGGTTGTACAGGCAGTTGTGTATGTGTATTAGACAAATGTGAAGGCCACAGCAGTCCAGATAGCAGAAATATACTTACAGCAATATATTATTCAATATACCCACAGTCAAACATTTGAGAATAAATGTGATAATACATGCATAACTGACATAATACTAGTGTCTCAGCACTCATACATATAATTATCAGCCAAGTGTTATAAGTGAGTGACTAAAATGAGAACTGAAGCAGCAGTAAATGTGTATGGAATATGCTGTATTTGAACACAGTACCATGTGTATGGTCATCCTACACTTGCACCTGTTGCCACAAGAAGGTTGAGAAAGCACTTTGCTATGTCGCAGCTCATTGCTATAAACTGCAATGTCACAACAGCAAAACAAAGATTGCACACCCTGTACTAGAAACCAAGACCATCTGCACTCCAGCCTACACTTACACCTGCTGCTACAGGACTACATAGCAGTCCCTATTTTACTAATCATTCTTAAGGTCTGGCTGTTACCCACCATGCAACATCATTTACCCAATAGTATTAATTGAATGCATCCATTTTCTATTTTTGGCTGCCTGGGTCCTGTCTGGCCAGTTGTCCAGTATGTGCACTGCTGTGTTTTGAGAAAATAAGCACAGCCAATACTGACATTCATTTTTTCTCCAGTCTGTAGTGTTTGCACTAAGTGGCTCATCACTCAAACAGTGCCCCCCGCCGCCAAAAAAAAAAACAGAAAAAAGAGAGAAATTGTTGAAATGAGGAAAAGTAATCTATGATTTACACACTAGAAAATGTTAGTACACATGAGATATTTCTACATAGGTTTGGATTAGAACTCTCATTCCAATGCACCTTCATAAGACAGGATGGGTGCCTTATCCTCCTTTGTCACACAGTTTTGCAGCAAATAACTTAAATCAATATGCACACAACCAACTGCAAAAACATCTACAGTGATATGAAACCATACAAGTATTATTTGTGCTTGTATTAGTTCTGGATGTAGTGCACCTAGTGATCACACTATCTGTCATGATTAATGCTTGCAGATATACAGCTCTGCATTACATTTCTGTGTTTTTGGCCATTCTTCTTTTATCTCAGCAGTAATCTGAGACATGCAGTGTGTAAGCCATTCTATACCAGTGGTCTTAAAATGTGTGAGTATATTAAATGGAAATAATATTGTATGCATTTGCCAAGAAATAAAGAGCAGGTTAGATATTAAGGAACACAACCTGTGATTTGTGTGCTGCTTGCTTACATTTCCAACCTTACTTCTAACACTTTGTAAATATAATCTGACACACCCAGTGGAAGTAAGGCAGCCTGCAGTGCTGTTTCTCCCAACCAGTAATCATTCATAGTTGCAATCCATTAACAACAGTGAGGGAGTGTCTGCAATATGTTTACATTTCCTACTTGGATCCAAGATTTTGGGATTCTGCAATTCAAATGAGTTCACACCAGATTTGCATCTTCACTGTGCTGACAGCCCTGAATCTACAACATACAAGGCAACTGTGTCACTAAGGAAACTGAAGGTGAGGAGACTTGTTTATGTGGAGAACACAGAACAGAGGTTCTTACTTTGGGCTATATCTGCATAGAGGATTATCAAACTTGAGAGGCCATGCCTGCATTTTTTAAGCTACATACTGTATATGCTAAAATGTAAGTCAGAAAACACTATTTAATAGTTTATATATATATATATATATATATATATATATATATATATATATGTATATATATATATATATATATATATATATATATATATATATATATATATATATATATATATATAGTCTAGTTAGCAAAGGCTGTTCTTTTTTGGGAGGGGCAAAGCTGAATGTCTGTTACAGCACACACAAGGATATCTTCCTATTTTTACTCTCCTTTTTATTACTACACAGTACACTCCAGGTTAAACACTTACCTTGTAAATCTTAGGTCTATTGGCAGCAGCAGCGGCATAGGCTTCAGGCTGTCACACATAACAGTGAATTAAAGCAGCAGCAGTCCCTAACATTGTTTCTGCATAGACTCCTTTCTGTGGCTGTATTCTAGTAGGTTTTGGAGTTTGCAGGGAAAGCCACCCTGGAGTCTAGATGGCTGCTTTATAACTTGTTGAATAGTTCCACTGTGTTGGAGTGGTTGATTAACATGCAATTCAGTTGCTTATGCCATAATTAGCATGCCACAATGTTTACCTTGTTTGCCCGGCACTAAACTTTGTGTAGATCTGCTTACAAAACAGTCCACATCCATGTTTATGGCATGGCATGACACACACATGGTTGAAATAGACAATGTAAGCTTTATTGAATCTCCCTATCTTCAGTATCACAATAAATATGCTTGCTCAACGGTCTTGATGGTGATATTGTAGATATTATGAACAGTTCTCTGAGAACAGGGCTTATACATTTTTTTTCTTTTTCATGTCTGTTCATCTGAAAACTGGGTAAAGGCATTTATCACTATTTCTTCTTTTCTTCGGTGACCTGTGGTTACTTGTTATGTTACCAGACATACTTAGAGGTAGGTTGTATAAACCTTAAACTCCTGACCACTTGATTTTTTTTTTTACTGAATTTTAGCTGTACTTCTCTGTTATGCTGCTAAGTGATTATGACACACTGTTAATGAAGGCATAAGACATATATATATATATATATATATATATATATATATATATATATATATATATATATATATATATATAAATATATGTATAGATATATATATATTTAGACAGTGAGCGACAGCACACAACACATATGCACACATACACACACACACACACACACACACACACACACACACACACACACACACACACATGCACACACACAATAGACTCACACATGCATAGCTGGCGAGTGACTTTTTCTGTAGCATTACCATCTGTTTTTTCACTGCTGATGTTGAAGGATACTATATAGTTCTGTGCTGCTGGCTGTATCTTGTTTATGTGTCTACATTGTGATTTATTCACAAACTGTTACATCACAATCCACCAAAGCAGCACAATATATAACCACAAAGTACAAGGACAACTATACTGCAGGACCTAGGGTAATGCCCACCTCCAGGTTCACTCTATCATGTTGCATGACTTTGCAATAGACAATGTCAATATTTGAGTCAATTACAATAGCTGAGACTATATTAGATGTCTCTTTCTTTCTTTGTATATATATATATATATATATATATATATATATATATATATATATATATATATATATATATATATATATATATATATATATATATATATATATATATATATGATAATATCAGAATTTTACACTTTCATTGTTCATCCCATCTTCAGATATGGGGATATCATACAAGTCCCATATTGTGGATGGAGTCTGAGTAGTGATACACAAACTGATGAAGAGGAGTAACAGTACCTTCTGTTTTTCTCCATTGGGATGTGCTGACAGACTTTCTGAATAACACACCAGGAGATATTTTGTTAGGAATAATTATATTCATATGCACCAAACATAAAGACTAAATTTAGGATATAGTTATGCATCACCTTGTATGTATTGTCAGTTCTGTTTTCCTGTATCATAAGTAGGTATTTAGTATGTATTGTCAGTTCTGTTTTTCTTCAGTATGTATTGTCAGTTCTGTTTTTCTGTATCATAGGGAGGTATTTGGTATGTATTGTCAGTTTTATTTTTCTGTATCATAAGATGGTATTTTTCTGGTCTAGCTTAGAGCAGTAACACTATGCAGTGTGCACCATGTCAGTGAAATCTCACCCTGTATGGTGTGTGTAAATGAGATATTGCAGTATAAAATACCTCTCGTTATATAACGTTGAGAATTACTTGACTGATATGCTCAAATTCTTCTCTGAGATCCTAGAAATATTCTTTAGGTTGTAAGCTTGATTGTCAAGAATGCAACCTAATGGCCTCCAGAAAGCTTCATTGCTGTAACCCCTTGTTGTTAGTTTCCACTTTCCATACAAAAATCACAATTATTTTTGACTGAATGATTTCTTGCTGTAAGGGGAAGTGTATTCCATCATTTTGCAGTGTTGTGTTGTGTATCTGTGCATTTTTTCTGAGATGACTATGCATTTTAGTATTGAGCTCCCCTGTCTGTTTTTTCTACTCCAGTAATGCAGTCCAGATGTAGACTTCTAAAGAGACCAATTAAGACCAGGCAGTGGTTGTCAACAATCTATAGAACAACGCAATCTCCTCTCACCCACTTTTACACTCAATTCTTTAAATTTTCACACATTTTACACATTTTAATATTTTAGATTTCTGTCAACATTTAAGTATTTCCCATTCTTCTATTACCAGCGTACCCTAACTATGAACTTCTTCTCTGCAATCCCCACTTTTTTTCACTTTCTTTATTTGAAAACTGCGACTTGATGCACACACCTAGACACCTTGTCTATGCTGTATCTGCAATCACTGCACTTCAAATATTGTTTGTACTAAAAAAAACTCTATTATTATCGCTTTGTAAGTGCTTCCTCATTAAATATGTTTCTGGAGCTTTTTCTCCCAGGGTTTCCACTGAAAAGGGGTATTACATAACCCAGACAGACCTTTTCATTGTAAATAAATAAATTCAAACAAACAAAACTGGTGTAGATATTAAGGGAGCAAATTGTGGGTAAAAGGGTGAAATAGTGGAGATGGTAGAGTATAGGAGGGGATGCAACAGTATGGGAAGCCTGTGGCTGAGGGCGGCTTGTGCAAAGTGAAGATAAAAGAAAGTAGGAAGTGAGAGGCTAAATGGTTTTGTATGTTGGAATGCTTAGCTGAGGAGGAAAGGGTAAGTCTTAAATGGAGATGAGGGTTATAGAAGTATATGCCATGACTAATTATATAAAAGTGTAAATTTAATGAAAGATAGGGTCTCAGCTGGTTTTCATAAAAGTGAGATGTTTGAGTAGGTATTGGTAGGTGTTGGTAAAAAGAGATTTTCTAGGAATGCAAAGAAGATTATTACCTCAGTAATGCTAAAACATTGGGCAGGAGTGGGACAATTAAGGAAACTATCATCTGCCACCATTGATCAGATGCAAAGATTTTTGAGAGGATGTTGGCAAAGAGATCGGTGGGTATCACAGGGAGACAGGTCTAGCAAGGTAGATGAGTTTTGCAGAGGAGCATACACTAAAGACAAACTGACAATTGATAGATGAGTATAAAAACTAGGTAAAGCAAAAGCAGGGCAAGAAGCAGAGCATTGTTAATAGACATAAAGGATGTGTTTGATTCAGTGAGGGCCTGCATATTTGAGGACTGTTGAAGATATCATTTTTGAGGAAAGGTAAATAAGAGGGATCATGCTGCTCTATCATAGTCTTAGGCTAAGATTGGCAGTCAATAGAGTTTCATCAAGAGAAAATCAACTCTGCAGACTGCACATTGGTTTACCTACTGTCCCCCACTCACTCCTACAAAGACATTAGCAATGAAGATTTGATGGACTATTCTCTTTGAAATTCATGCATAAAACTTGCATTACTCCACATAGAATTGAATTAATGTAAAAAATGAATGTAGGATGTTGGAGATGTAAACTGAATATTAAAGCAGATTTTCAACACACGTTTTTTGATTGCAAAGTTATTAAACCATTCTGAGATAATATTGATGTTTTTTACATGCTTTATTTACTGATCAATTTACTTTAAATCATTAATTCTATTTAACACTAATACCCTCTTGTGTCAAAAAGTAAAATACTCACTTCTATGGAGTATTTTAACAATCGCAAGAAAAGTAATTACCAAGAATTGGAAAAATTAATCAACTCCAAATTTGAAAGAATTTATAAGTACTGCAACCGTTGTCTGTCATTTAGAACTTCTTACAATCAAGATGAGAACAACCAGAAATACCACCTCTTGCAACACCTGGATGAAATTTAAAGAACTACTAAATAAACAGTTACCAATATGTTAACAACAAAAATGATTTCATCAATACTTAAGAGTTTTCTTCTTGATATATAGTAGACACCTTTGTAAATAGTTGTTTTTGTTGTATTTTGAAATTATTTTTATTACTTTCTTTAATTATTTAATTGCTATATATATTTTAAATGTTATACTTTATCTATTTGGAAAATTTTAATAAAATATTTGAGAAGAAAAAAGAAAGATTTGATGAACATTGGAGGGGGCAACAGGAGGATCAGGGAAAGAGTAAAAACTTTAATCTGATAGTAACTAGCCCTACTCAAAATAATGGTAAAAGGGTTACATTGTTGGGTGGTACTGGGAGAGGACCAATATTAGGTATGAAATATGAGTGGAAATCAGTGGTGCTACCTATGAGATGCTTCCAAAGAAGAAGTTCAGAATGACTAAAATGTAAAAAATCATGAGCCAAAAGATGTGAATACTTTGAACTCTTTAATGAAAATGGCCTCAGGAGAAAGACTATATGACATGCTATCATTTATAAAGGATAACACATACATAAAACTCTATATTACAATATATTCTGAAGACAATTTGATAGGGAATATTCAGCTGCAAGTGGTGCGGGAAGAGGCTGTAATTTCATCCCATGATTAAGATGACAGCCAAGAAAGGGGAAAATGGAGAAGAACATAAAACAGGGCAGCTTAGCAAGTGATGTCAGAGGATAGGTATATTAATGGAAATGGTGAGTGTAATACAACAATGTTGCCAGAGTTGTTGTATTGGCTGATGCATTTGTGTTTGAGTCCAAGACAGGTGAAAGTGAGGAAGTTGCAGGATATATGCTTCAAGTTTGTGTGGGCCTACAGAGGGCAGGGGCTATAAGGTAAAGGATGGCACCAGATGGGACTAAGGTGGTTGGTGGACTTCCATGGCTTCAGAGCTATATGATATAGGCAAACCTAGGGACAAGGAGAGATCAGAGGGAGGAAGAAATGAAAGAGTAGATTCAATGAGAGAGGCAAAAGGGAGGGATGTTGAGAAGAGGTTAAGTGGAAAGGATAGAGAAAGAAAGTTATCAATTAGTGGTTAGGAAAGGGAGACTAAAAGGGAAGTGGAAACTTTAACAGAACAGATGGAATGAAAGGGAAGCAAAGTGCTAGGTTAGGTGGATGCAGAAAGTGGTATAAGCATAAATAGTGAGAATGGTGAGTTAGGTAAGCCAGGACAACAGAAAGGATGAGCTATGGGAAAAGCTGAATGCTAAGACAGGCAGAATGTGGAGTATATGCAATGCCTTGGGTAGTAATACAATGGTGGAGATATGGAGACATCTGGATGCAGGGTATAAAAGAGAATGACTTAATTGGGGAGAATGGTAGAATGAACAGATATGAGAGGTATTCAGAGGATCTTATGAGGCCAGGTAAGCACCATATTTTCAAAGCCAGTTGGTCCATTGATGGTTCAAGATAAAGGTGAATCTAAACAGGGAGTGTTTCCTCCAGCATGACAAATGTAAATGAGATCAAAAGGAAAGGTAGGTGGATTGCATATGTGGTGGGACTGTAAAGGTCTGCATTCATTGTTTGAGGTAGCTACTAGATTCTGGGAGAGAGTACGTGGTAAGATATTGATGAGTTGTAGAGGCCTTTTTTCAATAGGGTGGGATGAGGATAGATAGGTGAAGGATAAGAAGTTAGAATGGATGTGTATTGCAAAGTGAACCACTTATGAATTGCCAAGGGGCAAAAAAGAAAGGAGGTGGAGACTGTTATAGCATTTAAATAGGTCAGTGAGAAATAATACTGATGAGCTCAAACACACTAAAGAGTCTATGAATAAAGGGGAGGATAGAGAGTTGGGATATCATGGCTGAAATATATGTAACAGTAGTTGAAGAGACAGAGCGTGTTTAAGTTAGAATAGTAAGAAAAGCATAGAAAGGGATTGGAAGAGGTGACTACTAATAGGCTGCATATGGTGAGGGAGGTTGCATGCTACTATTGAATTGTGAAGTAGTGTGATAAAAACTTGAGAACTTGAATGCAATAGTTGATAATGTCTGATAGTCATATAGGCAATAATATACTCTGAAAACCCTTAAAAAGACTTATTTTCATATTCAAATTGTTTTCTTGGATTTAAAGAAAATATACATATTTTTAATGGCAGACAAACATTAAAAAAGACTCTAACTTCTTCTGTTGTTGTTTTTTTTTTCAGTTTACTTTTTATAGCTGACTAAAGTCTTAGGATGAAATCCACTACTTTAACTTTCACCACAAGTTAGAATTTCCCAAATCCAAATAACAGGCAAGCAATCAGAAAAACAAGGACAGCAACATGTATGTTTCAGTATACACCACAGAGATCAGTTAGATTTTCAAGTCCAAGCAACCATCTGAGTTTTCCAGAAAATGTACAGAATTTGGAGTACAAATGCCAGTATGTGGTTCCAAACATTAGAGAGGTAACAGTAACATTTCCTTGTTAATTTGGCCAAAACATACCATAAGAAAATTTGTTTCAGATCAGTCAAGCAGAGTACCTCATTAACCCTTTTTAAGAGTAACCTAGATAACTGGAAGGGGAACAGAAAATACGCCACTGGGATTCCACCTGTGTCCCTGTTGAACAGTGGCATAAGGTGCTGACTTGTTGGAAAAGACGTAATGCAGAATGACCTATCATGAATCAGTGCTTCCTCCAAAACATAGGATTTCTGGAAAACCTGCATTTGTACTGTACTGCTGTAAATGCCTAGAGTAATTCAGTAAATATTGTGTGTGTCTGTCTATCTGCATTTAGCTGCCTGAAGTGTGAAAAAGTGTAGCAATCTGGGCTCATTGAAAGTTTTTAGACTGCTTTGAAATTCCTGTGTTAGTGTTAGACTGGGGGGTTCTGCTTGCATTAAAATCGGTGTTGGTTACATTTCTAGTAATCATAATCAGAGTTTCTGGCTACTGAGACATGTCTGCATATATCAACTGGATACAAGCTGATTTAAGTATACTTTTCTCTGCACTTATTTAAGATTTGATTCAGTAAATATTGCATGTCTTTGATTCAGTAAATATTGTGTGTGTCTGTCTATCTGCAGTTAGCTGCCTGAAGTGTGAAAAAGTGTAGCCATCTGGGCTCATTGAAAGTTGTTAGACTGCTTTGAAATTCCTTTGTTAGTGTTAGCCTGGGGGGGGGGGTTCTGCTTGCATTAAAATCTGTGTTGGTTGCATTTCTAGTAATCATTTTAATCGGAGTTGCTGGCTACTGAGACATGTCTGCATATATCAACTGGACACAAGCTGATTTAAGTATACTTTTCTCTGCACTTATTTAAGATTTGATTCAGTAAATATTGTACATCTTTGATTCAGTAAATATTGTGTGTCTCTGTCTATCTGCAGTTAGCTGCCTGAAGTGTGAAAAAAGTGTAGCCATCTGGGCTCATTGAAAGTTGTTAGACTGCTTTGAAACTCCTGTGTTAGTATTAGCCTGGGGGCTTCTGCTTGCATTAAAATCTATGTTGGTTACATTTCTAGTAATCATTTTAATTGGAGTTGCTGGCTACTGAGACTTGTCTGCATATAGCAACCGGACACAAGCTGATTTGAGTATACATTTCTCTGCACTTATTTAATATTTGATTCAGTAAATATTGTGTGCCTCTGTCTATCTGCAGTTAGCTGCCTGAAGTGTGAAAAAGTGTAGCCATCTGGGCTCATTGAAAGTTGTTAGACTGCTTTGAAATTCTTGTGTTAGTGTTAGCCTGGGGGGGGGTCTGCTTGCATTAAAATCTGTGTTGGTTACATTTCTAGTAATCATTTTAATCGGAGTTGCTGGCTACTGAGACTTGTCTGCATATATCAACTGGACACAAGCTGATTTGAGTATACTTTTCTCTGCACTTATTTAAGATTTGATTCAGTAAATATTGTACATCTTTGATTCAGTAAATATTGTGTGCCTCTGTCTATCTACAGTTAGCTGCCTGAAGTGTGAAAAAAGTGTAGCCATCTGGGCTCATTGAAAATTGTTAGACTGCTTTGAAACTCCTGTGTTAGTGTTAGCCTGGGGGCTTCTGCTTGCATTAAAATCTATGTTTTTTACATTTCTAGTAATCAATTTAATTGGAGTTGCTGGCTACTGAAACTTGTCTGCATATAGCAACTGGACACAAGCTGATTTGGGTATACATTTCTCTGCACTTATTTAAGATTTGATTCACTAAATATTGTGTGTCTCTGTCTATCTGCAGTTAGCTGCCTGAAGTGTGAAAAAGTGTAGCCACCTGGGCTCATTGAAAGTTGTTAGACTGCTTTGAAATTCCTGTGTTAGTGTTAGCCTGGGGGGTGGGGGGGGGGGTTCTACTTGCATTAAAATCTGTATTGGTTACATTTCTAGTAATAATTTAATCAGAGTTGCTGGCTACTGAGACTTATCTGCATATATTGTCTGGACACAAACTGATTTAAGTATACTTTTCCTTGTACTTATTTAAGATTTGATTCAGTAAATATTGTGTGTTTTTGATTAAGTAAATATTGTGTTTCTCTGTCTATCTGCAGTTAGCTTCCTGAAGTATGAAAAAGTGTAGCCATCTGGGCTCACTGAAAGTTGTAAGACTGCTTTGAAATGTCTGTGTTAGTGTTAGCCTGGGGGGTTCTGCTTGCATTAAAATCTGTGTTGGTTATATTTCTAGTAATCATTTTAATCAGAGTTGCTGGCTACTGAGACTTGTCTGCATATATCGTCTGGACACAAGCTGTTTTAAGTATACTTTTCTCTGCACTTATTTAAGATTTGATTCAGTAAATATCATGCATCTTTGATTCAGTAAATATTGTGTGTCTCTGTCTATCTGCAGTTAGCTGCCTGAAGTGTGAAAAAGTGTAGCCATCTGGTCTCATTGAAAAATTTTAGACTGTTTTGAAATTCCTGTGTTAGTGTTAGCTTGGGGGGGTTCTACTTGCATTAAAATCTATGTTGGTTACATTTCTAGTAATCATTTTAATCGGAGTTGCTGGCCACTGAGACTTGTCTGCATATATCAACTGGTCACAAGCTGATTTAAGTATACTTTTCTCTGCACTTATTTAAGATTTGATTCAGTAAATATTGTCTGTCTTTGATTCAGTAAATATGGTGTGTCTCTGTCTATCTACAGTTAGCTGCCTGAAGTGTGAAAAAGTGTAGCCATCTGGGCTCATTGAAAGTTGTTAGACTGCTTTGAAATTCCTATGTTAGTGTTAACCTGGGGTGGTTCTGTTTGCATGAAAAATCTGTGTTGGTTACATTTCTAGTAATCATTTTAATCAGAGTTGCTGGCTACTGAGACTTGTCTGCATATATCAACAGGACACAAGCTGATTTAAGTATACTTTCCTCTGCACTTATTTAAGATTTGATTCAGTAAATATTGTGCATCTTTGATTCAGTAAATGCTGTGTGTCTCTGTCTATCTGCAGTTATTTCCCCACCCCCCCCTTCTGTTTCCTCTTGTGGTGTTAATCTTGGTGGCTTTGGAATTGCCCGTCCCTGCTGCAAATCTGTTTTTGCACACTCCTCCTGGACCCATCTCATTTGCTCACACAACTGAGTACAGTGAGATCATATTTTGATTTCAGATACTCCTACCAGTCCCATCTCCTCTACTGTGTACAGAGAGAGCACTTGGGAAGGACATTCCCCTAAAGTATCTTAATCTGCTCTCTTTCCTCCCTCTACAAAAAAAATTCCACTTCATCTGCTTAATGTGTTTGTGTTTCTTCCTACTTTATTACCTTATTTTGCTTTTGCCTCTTCTTAAAAGTACTCAATTGAATTTATTATGTTGCCTTTATTACTGTTTGTTAGTAGCCTGATTAAATTGTAACTGTTATTCTGAGGCCTTTGGTTTAAGCACTTGGGCTTCAAACAGTTAGTTTACATTAAGAAGGTTTACGGTCTGTACTATTGTGGCAGGACAGGTAGCGTACATCCTTCTGAGTTGGGAACTGCTGATTGAAGGCTCAGTGTCTGTTATTCTAAAATTGTATTAGTTCTGGGTTAAGCACTTGGGCTTCAGGCCAGTTATTTTACATTAAGAAGGTTTGTGGTCTGCACTCTTGTGTGAGGAGAGACTATATTCTGCCCTTCTGAGCTGGGAATTTCTGGTTAAAGGCTTATTGTGCATGCTTGCTTGAACTGTTTCTTTATGAAATCGGTACACCTTGTTTGCTGCAGCATAGACTAGATTCAGGCCTGCTGGATATAGCTTTGTTTGTATAACTTGTGCACTGATCCAGGCCGTCTTTTTGGAGAAAGTTTCTCTGTACCCTAGTGGCAGGAGTCTGCAGTAAGAACTTGTCTGATGGAAGACTGCTGGAACAGGGCTCAGTTATGAGCTTTTTAACTGGTTAATTGAGTAAAGTGTTGCTTTGATTGTATCTGCTCTATTTTCTGGAAAATAAAATATATATATACTTTTTTCCCACCTTTTTGAACTAGTATAGTCCAGTTTTCAGGTCATTGCTGAATCCAGGGCTGTGTTACAAGTTTCTGTGTTGCCCATACCTTACTTGGATAGAAGGAAGTTTCATTGTTCACATGTGAGAGAGTGAGGAGCTTTGAGCAGCCTATCTGTCCGTGGAGGAGTGATTTCAGCCCAGAAGTTAGTAGTTTATTGACCATTTTGGGCTAATTTCTATCTCTTTTACTTCCCTGCTATAAACACCGCATTTGCGCAGTTTTTGTGCTTGTGTTCTGCTCAGCAAGTGCCTTCCAGGTGTTCTGCGGAGTTTACAGCAGCAGAGAGACAAAAGGGAGACTTTGGAATGATTAAGCATCACTTTTCTGCTTTTCTTCCTGTCTTAACTAATTCCACCTAAAACGCCAGTTTTTTTAGCATTTCTGTGATTTAAAAAGTTTGTTATTGCTACATATTGTACTTATTTGCTGCCTGCACTTGAATTAAGTCATTTTTGTGTTTAAATAATTTATTTAATTGTTGCAGGCTATACACTAAAGTGTGATAGCCTTTTCTGTGCATTTAAAGTGTTGTTTTGATTGTATCTGCTCTATTTTCTGAAAAAAAACAAAAACAAAAAACAAAAATATATACTTGTTTCCTGCCTTTCTGAACTAGTATAGTCCAGTTTTCAGGTTATTGCTGAATCCAGGACTGTGTTACAAGTTTCTGTGTTGCCCATACCTTACTTGGATAGAAGGAAGTTTCTCTGTTCACCTGTGAGAGAGGGGAGCTTTGAGCAGCCTATCTGTCCCTGGAGGAGTGGTTTCAGCCCAGAAGTTAGTAGTTTATTGGCCATTTTGGGCTAATTTTGATTGTATCTGCTCTATTTTCTGAAAAAAAAAAAAAAAAACATTTTTTGTGCTTGTATTCTGCTCAGCAAGTGCCTTCCAGGTGTTCTGCAGAGTCTACAGCAGCAGAGAGACAAAAGAGAGACTTTGGAGTGATTAAGTATCATTTTTCTGCTTTTCTTGTTGTCTTAACTAATTCCGCCTAAAATGCCAGTTTTTTGCGAATCTGTGATTTAAAAAGGTTGTTATTGCTACATGTTGTACTTATTTGCCGCCTGCACTTGAATAAGTCATTTTTGTGTTTAAATAATCTGTTTAACTGTTGTAGGCCACACACTAAAGTGTGATAGCCTTTTCTGTGCTTTTAAAGTGCTGTTTTCATTGTATCTGCTCTATTTTCTGAAAAGAAAAACAAAAAAAAATGTATATACTTGTTTCCCGCCTTTCTGAACTAGTATAGTCCAGTTTTCAGGTTATTGCTGAATCCAGGGCTGTGTTACAAGTTTATGTGTTGCCCATACCTTACTTGGATAGAAGGAAGTTTCTCTGTTCACCTGTGAGAGAGGGGTGCTTTGAACAGCCTATCTGTCCCTGGAGGAGTGGTTTCAGCCCAGAAGTTAGTAGTTTATTGGTCATTTTGGGCTAATTTTGATTGTATCTGCTCTATTTTCTGAAAAAAAAAAATATATATATACTTTTTCCCACCTTTCTGAACTAGTATAGTCCAGTTTTCAGGTTATTGCTGAATCCAGGGCTGTGTTATAAGTTTTTGTGTTGCCCATACCTTACTTGGATAGAAGGAAGTTTCTCTGTTCACCTGTGAGAGAGTGGAGCTTTGAGCAGCCTATCTGTCCCTGGAGGAGTGGTTTCAGCCCAGAAGGTAGTAGTTTATCAGCCATTTTGGGCTCATTTCTATGTCTTTCACTTCCCTGCTATAAAAACTGCATTGGAGCGGTTTTGCGCACCGGGCAGTGCCGGTAAGCTAGAGTTAAACTATTCTCGGCTCTACGAAGTCTACTCTTCAACTTTTCCCTTGGAACTAGACAAACCTTCAACTTTAGCATTCAAACCATTCATTTCATAGTCAAGCACTTGCTTAAAACTCATAGCAAGCACTAATTAACCCTAGCACTAGACCTCCCTATACTGTCCAGAAGGACAAGGCTCTCTATTCGTCCCCACCAGCCAATCAGAAAAACAGCTTACTCTACCTATTCAGGCATGTCCAAAGGGCAGTTTCGGGTGTACTCTCCAGTCCAACTGGTGAATCTGGGCATTTTGAGGCAATGTTACAACTGCCTCATGTACACAGACAACCCTCTCCTCCTACCATCAAACACTAATATGTGTGAGAGATGCAATTATACAGCCAAACTGGAGGCAAAACTCTCTCAACCCAAGACTGGAACTGACAGTCAAGAGGAGAAGGGTAATACTTGCAACGCACCACCAGTCTCATAGACCTCCTAATAAACCAACATCAGCAAATAACACACATGAATACATGAAAACATACTTGGAGGCTCTAAATAAAAATCTGCAAAAGCAACAGAGACCTCTAAAGCAGACATCTGAGCAACCTCCACACCCCATCACCAACCACGAAACACATACTTCACATAATCAGTGTGCCATGCAATCACAGCCCTTAAGGCAAAGTAACATACCCAACACACTAGTAATAGGCGACTCTATAGTCAGGCACACTGATGTCCCACTAACTAGGCTGGACAAGTAGAAGATTACCGTTAGCTGTCTGTCAGGTGCCAGGATCCACCACATAACACAAGCACTCAGGTAACTTCAGAACAAGTACAAATATGACTCTGTCATTGTCTATGTTGGTGTGAATGACCTCAGACGTACCTCCCTGGACTACAAGAAAAGAGACTTGGAAGAGCTCTCTGATCATGTAGCCCAGGCCGGTATGACCCTGATCCTGAGTAGCATCCTGCCCTCACCAAGAATGATGCTACAGTATAAAGAAAAAAATTATCAATTTCAACAATTGGCTAAGTTTCTGGTGTCATTCAAAGGGGATCCAGTATCTGTCCACCTGGGATAACATGCTCGACAAGCCATGTTGCTTCGCAAGAGATGGCTTGCACCTGTCACCCTTAGGCTTTCGAGTACTGGCCAAGGCTCTTGCTGCCCCCATAGTGCCTTTTTTAGGCAAGGCTCAAAAGACAAACCCATGACCATAAATAGCACAAGTAACCAAAAACTGAGGGTAATGCTACTCAACGCCAGAGGTCTAAACCTCAAAATGCATGCACTCAAGGCACTCCTCAGTATGGAGAACATCAACATTTGTGCAGTAACAGAAACCTGGTTTAAGGCTCCTGAGAGCACCCCAGCACTACTAGGCTATAACTCATACCATACCTTTCGGCCACAGAACCAGGACTGAAACACAAAAGTCGGGGGTGTATCCATATTCATCAAGGACACCCACACCTCCAGGTTAGTGGCACAGCACAATGCATCAGAGATCATCCATGTGCAACTAACAATGGGCAAAACTGCAATCCAAATTGTAGCTTGCTGCAGATCACCCACCATGACCCAGGACCCCCATTCCGCATTTCTGGAGACACTGGGAAATATGAAGGTCCTACCAAACACTTTAATACTGGGTGATTTCAATTACCCAAACATAAACTGGAGAACTACTCAAGTACTAACTCTCTTGCCCAACGCTTCCTAGAATTTATAAACTCGAATGCCCTGGATCAACTGGTCAACACCCCCACCAGAGAAAATGACATATTGGACCTGGTCATCACCAACATGGGCGACCGGTGTTCCACACCGGAGGTCAACCCCTCGCTGGTTAGATCATACCATAGACTAATCACTCTGGATATCTGCATTCTGCCCTCCCCCAATCAAGGAATCCACCATGAAAAACTTTTCAAAAGCAAACTTCACATTATTTAAGACTGAGGTAGAAAGGTTCACAGCCCCCATGCTAAAGGACAATGCTGTCCAAGCTGCTGAAACCTTTACAAAGGCACTCTATGAGCATCTGCAGGAATGCATGGATCGTGCTATCCCAAGTAAAACCAAGACTCACTCCTCCAAGAAAAGGAAACCAGTCTGGTGGACCCCTGCCATAAACAACCTATACAACAGAAGGAGGAAACTAGTACAGAAAAGAGTAAAATCCCAAGAAGGAAAGACATCCCTGATCAGTATCAGCAAGAAACTATGATCCATCATTAAATCATCCAAGGTTAGTTTCAAAAGAAAAACTGCCAATGATTCCAAAGATAACCACAAAGCGTTCTTTAGCTATGTCAAGAACCTAAGTGGAAACTCTCAGATCTGCTCTGAGTTAGTACAGAATGGCACAACATACACTGAACTGACTGATATTGCCAACATTCTGGCAGACATGTTTAGTGCAAACTTCACCCCCCTCTTATCCCCTAAAGGGTCCATAACCATACCAGAAGAATGTAGGGCCCCGTCAGTCACTGACACACAGGTTAAAACAGCCCTATCCAAAGCCAAAAACACAGTTTCAATGGGACCGGACGGTGTCCCAGGCTGTGTCTTATAAGTGCTCCAAAATGAACTAGCCCCTCACCTAAACACACTGTTCAAACTCAGCCTCTCTACAGGCTACGTACCCACAGAGTGGCGCACAGCAACAGTTATCCCACTCCAAAAAGGTGGAGCGACAACAGACCCCGGGGACTATCACCCTATAAGCCTGACTAGCCTGGTCTGCAAGGCTATGCAGCGCATCATCATGGAACTCATTAACAGAGACATTGGGAACCTCCAAACCTTGGACCCTACCCAGTATTGGCTTTGTTAAGGGCAGATCATGCCTCCTAAACCTGGTGGACTTCTTTGAGACAGTTACCAAGGTATTAGATGAGGGAAAGGAGGTCCACACGGCCTACTTAGACCTTGCAAAGGCTTTTGACACCATTCCCCATTCTAGTATTATAGACAAGCTCACCAGCTTGAACATAAACCCCTATGTCACGCGATGGGTTTCCAACTGGCTCATGAATAGAACCCACATGGTGAGAGTTGCAGGCTCTACATCTGACTCTAAACCAGTTACAAGTGGCATCCCCCAGGGCTCAGTCCTAGGACCCCTAATGTTTGGTATGTACTCAGAGGTACAGGCAAGCATAGGAGGACTATGCCTGACCAAGTTCCCAGATGACCGCAAACTAGGGGCCATAATTGATTCTCCGGCGGATACAGACACCCTACAGAAGGGTCTCACAGAGATGGATACCTGGTGTCAAAATCATGGCCTCAAGCTAAATGCCAAAAAGTGCATAGTCATCCCCTTTGGAAAAAATAAAGTACCTGCGAACTACCACATAGGTGGTAGTCCCCTAAATACAGAAAAAGTAATAAGGGATATGGGGACCCAAGTAGATAGCAATCTCTCCTTTGACAATCATATTGCCAAGGTGGTTAGAAAATCCTTCTATGTGGCCCACCTAATCACAAAAGGGTTCACATCTAGAACAAAAGAGGTTATTGTGCCTCTCTACTCATCACTTATTAGACCCATCATAGAATACAACACCCCATTTGGGATGTACCTTACAAGACACCTGCAACAGCAGGAAAGACTACAAAAATACCTCACCAAGAGGATTACTGGCCTCAAACAGATGCCCTATCCAGCCCAACTCAAGAAACTCCAGCTGTACCTGGTTGCATACTGCTTACTCAGAGGTGATCTCTGCTTCACATACAAGGCCATGTCCAACCCAGAATTGATGGACATGCTTCACCTAAAAAAAAAACAAATCCCGGAGAGCCACACAGAGATATAAACCTCACCACAATGATAAATAGGACATGCTGGAGGGATAGATTCCTGTCCCAGAGACTCCCCATGCTTTGGAACAGGATTCCAATATACATCAGGCAGAGCCCCTCACTAACACTCTTCAAGAGAAACCTTGACGGGTGGATGGGAAACAGAAAATTTACCCCGGGGATCACTACATGGCTCTGCCGGACAGTGGCGTAGGGAACTAATCTAAGGGGGTGGTGAAAGCCAACACATTCTGGCTAGGCATATAAATGCCCTTGGGCAGATAGCCTAATACTTACCTATGAACCTATAAACTAAACTAATTTTCTCAAACAAATTCAGTTTTCTTTACCCATTCTTTACTTTTACAATTGGTTTTGTCTCTGTCCTACATATTGCATTAGTTTATTTATTTACTTGTTAGTTGAAAAATATCTAAGTATACAAGTGCCTCTTTTCAAGGGTTATTCGGTAGCAGTCTGTTTCTGTGACAAGCTCAGAGCACTATAGTCTGCAAGCAGACATTAAGGGACTAAAGTTCTTGACTACAGGAAGACACGCATTAGCAGGAGATAGCCTTAAAACCCTATTATAATTAACTGATGAGATCAGATTGCTTTCAGTTCTCTCCTGAATCAATTAGGGAATCTCACTTTTGATAAGAGGTGTAGCCAACCACTTGGTGGATTCAGTAACTTCAAAAGCCACACTAGAAATTAAAGTCATGTAAGAGCAGCATATGTGATGCATGTTATCACTAACATTCATTTAACACAGATCCTATGCAGACATCAGTGAACCATTCTAAAACTCTTACTGACTAAACTGAAAGCATGTGACTGTCAAATGTGTCCCTCATTGGATAATGACTTAAAATGTCAACAAAAGTTATATATGCACTGACATTTTGATATAATGTGTACAATGCAGCATTTAAGCAGAAGCTTGTGGACATTTTCATAATCAGTCACTATCCTCAGGCATCCAAACCAATAACTGATTTTGGCTCATCTGGGTCACAGTCAGAGATCCATCCCTCTTAGTTAGGATTAAATGTAAAGCTTATGTTTGTTTCCATGAGGTCTAGTAGAATTGTTTGGAAGAGCTGGACAGTTATTTATCTGTTTCCATTTTACGAAGTTGCCAACAGGTAATGTTAGAAGATACATTTTTTTCCCATTTTAAAAGTTCTAGGATAGTGCAGTAAGAACTTCCTGTATCTTTTTTGTGAGTCACATCTCAACTATCTTGAAAACAGTTAATTTTAACAATGTCATGGTCATTGTTATGTTATAGTGGACCATATAAAAAAGTTATTCTTCTACATTCATCAAGATATAATAGGATTATCAAGCATTCCAGCATGTATAAAAACACTCCTGCTTACTGAAATACTGCATTCATTTCATATAGCACCTCCACATTAACAGAAAATGTTATTCATTTGGCAGCAAAGGTGATTTCCTCATAGACAGAAGATCCAGTGTCTGTTAAGTAGGAGCAGAAGAGCAACTGGTTCAATTAGCTCTCTGGATCAGTGCTTTGAACCAGCACCCAACACCCTCAGCTCTTCAAGTGAAGAACCAAAAAAAGGCACTTTACTGTAATAAGCCTAAGTGATAGACTTATTACAGTTAGATTTATGCACCCCCAGCAAAAAAAAAAAAAAAAAAAAAACATTGCTTCTGCTGGCACAGCATCCAGTTGGCCAGATGCATGACACTCCCTCTCCTTCTAGCCCTAGCCATTCATGTCCCATTTCTGTGCCCTGGCCATAACCATCCTTTAACATATTTTATTAAAAAGCATTTCTTCTTCTTCTAAACTGTAGCAAACAGTTGTTACAGTTTATACCTGCCTGCACAGGGTGCTTCAGTGCTCATGTTTTTAAACTGTAGCAAACTGCTTGTTGCTACAGTTTACACCCTGCCTGCACAGAATACTACAGAGCAAATGTTTTATTTATTTTTTTATTTTTTATTTATTTATTTTTTACTTTTAAATGGTAGAAAATGGTTTGCTACAATATAGCAAGCAATTGCTACAGTTTAGACCACATACAGAGTGCTAAGATCTCAGGTTTGACCACAAATGCAATACCAGCATTTAAAAGTCAATATTACATTAAAGAGTGATTGGAAGCAGCTGATCGTACCCCACCAAAACTTTGCACCTGGGGCAGTTGCCCCTCTCGCCCTGCTCTAGCTGCACTACTGAGTAGGAGTGATGTATACAGCCAGCTGCAGTACTTTGCAACCAGTGGGCTTTACCTCTTTTCCAGAGGGAATATAAGTACTTTTGTAAAAACTGTTTGCCTCTTTAGACTCTTCATATTAAATCACTTCAAAATTTACAAGATAACAAAATCAGAAAAAATATCAAATGTCTTAACAATAAACTAAGTGATTTAGTTCTTTTGCAGTCTTAGAGGATACTGACATAAATTTAATCACCAAAACCATCTTTAAAGCTGCAGAATTCATATCACATTTCCAAGGTATAAGTTTTTACTTGTAGTGGAAGTGGCAGGATATATATAAATATTTTTAATTTTGTAAAGAATACATAGAAGTCAAAAGTCTGGAAAATAACTGAAGATTAAAAATAGCTTACTCAGTCATAAGTGTTGGTGTACCCATATATAATATTATTTGACTCTACCAGATTCTATGTGTACCACAGAGCATGAGAATTTCCCACCTAATCTCAATAATATAAATATCAATGAAAATAAAACAATAATACAATATGGTATTTTAATTAAACATTTTATAGACAGCTAAACATCAAATAAATACGTCCAAATATTGATTGTGTGTTAACTAAACACAATTTGATACAAATTATATGAAATTTAACTAAGGTTGACAATATTTTGTACATAATACTGGCAAACTTGTAGTCTTTCTCCCCTTCTTTCTAGGATTATACCCTCCATAATTAACACAAATCATGATACATCATTTTTAGTGAACTCATACTCAGCCTTTAATAAAACATATTTCATATTTTCATATACATTGTCAATGGAAATTTTGAGGCAATAATCTTATTAAAAAATAACCTAGGATACTGCCCAAACTAACACAAACAAACCTATATAGGATGTTCCCATAAGTTTCAGGGTATTAAAACATCTGCATTCATGAATATTCATGGAGAAGCTGTAGGCAGCAAATTCAGGAGAAATTCTGTATGTGGAATTACAAAATTAACAAGCTATACAACAGAAAAATAGACAATACCTAGCTTTCAAACATTACCATTGCCCTAATATCAACTGTAGACTAAATGAAGTAAAGAAATGGCTTATTTATCAAATATTTTAAATCTAATTAAAACCTTAGCTTTACTTCAAAGCCTGAAAGCAAAAACGAGGTATTAATTACATCAGAAAATTGAAAAACTTAAGAATGTAACATGATACCAATAAACATTGAGGTGTTCACCCAGACACAAAACAGTTGGAGGACGTGCAGAAAAAAAATGTGAAAACTTTACAGTAAGCAAAAACATAGTCCAAAGTATTATGAACAGAATTGGAAAATTGTAATATAACTACAGATATCATTACTGCCAACATATTAAAAACTCAAACTCCATAGAACCAGGAAATATAACTAGCAATCTCCTAAACGAAATCAAGAAAACACAAGTAAACATCTATCAGTTGTGTTAATAAAAAAAACTTAGCACATGGACACAGCTATGACAACAGACTCAACTCACAATAAGGAGGAGTCACATCAGATTTTAGATCCATCAGCCTCACACGTGTTTACATAATAAAGTCAAAACAAAAGACACGTGGTAGAGCTTAACTAGAATGACACGACTCATCTTCTGTTTGATATGGAGTGCTATGAGTTTTTAAAGGGAAGATCTTGTACTTTGCTGGTAAAATCAAATTTAATGTTGTTTCCACTGTTTGTTAAGTATTTACTGGTATTTTTTCATTGTTTTAAAGTTATCTGCCTGCTCTGGTCTTCCCACCAAGCAGTACTTAATTCACTGATCTGTTAACTGTTTAAATCATTCTTTAGAGCCTCCTAACTGATTTTCTGCTGTTTGAAATGTTTTTTTCAGTGTCTCACTGCTATTTTTCTGCTGTGTTAAATATTATCTAGTGTTTCCCACTGTAATTAGGGTAGCTAGTAGCAAAAGCATAGTCCAGATCCAGGCTTGCTGATTCCAGAACTGTTTGTTGTGGTTTGTTTATTCTGAGCATGTTTTCCAGCCCATCTTGGATTGGAAGGGACCGATCTGCATTTTTGTGAAAGAATTGTGTTTGATGGTACCTGACTTGTAAAGGGAGGCCAGTCTAGGGCTTAGAAGAAGCATCCTCATTGTTCCTTTTGACTTTTGTTAGAGGTTTTTTTTTTTGTTTTTTGTTTTTTTTTTAAGTTTTAGCTTTTGGTATTTAGCCCCTGCATCTGAGCAGGTTTCTGCTTGATTGTACTGAGCTGAACTGAGGTAGAATACCAGCCACAACTCTGAACTGAGAAACCAGATGACCACAAGCTTCTGAGCTTCCAAAAAACATAAGTTGCCTGTTTTTTTCTTTTTTTTTTTTTTTTTTTGCTTATTAATATTTACTGCACTTTTTTATTGCCTGCCACCTACTTTTATACTGCATTTACTGTGTACTAATCTACATTGTTATACTACAATTGCCTGCTACACTGTGCCTGTAACATTTAATTTTACTGCTGTTTTCACTGTTTAGCAATCATTCTTGTTGTTTCCACTGTTTGTTAAATATTTACTGGTATTTTTCAGTGTTTTAAAGTTACATGTTATGTTATGCCTGCTCTGGTTTTCCCAACAAGCAGTACTTAACTAGCTTCTTCTTCTTCTTCTTTCGGCTGCTCCCATTAGGGGTCGCCACAGCAGATCAACTGTTTCCATTTCTTCCTGTCCTCTGCATCTTGCTCTGTCACACCAGCCACCTGCATGTCCTCTCTCACCACATCCATAAACCTTATCTTAGGCCTTCCTCTTTTCCTGTTATCTGGCAGCTTCATCCTTAGCATCTTTTTCCCAATATACTCTGCATCCCTCCTCAGCACATGTCCAAACCAATGTAATCTTGCCTCTCTGGCTTTGTCTCCAAACCTTCCAACCTGGGCTGACCCTCTAATATACTTATTCCTAAACCTGTCCATCCTCATCACACCCAGTGCAAATCTTAACATCTTCAACTCTGCCACGTCAAGCTCTGACTCCTGCCCTTTTGTCAGTGCCACTGTCTCCAACCCATATAACATAGCTGGTCTCACTACCCTCTTGTAGATCTTCCCTTTAACTCTTACTGGTACTTGTCTGCAACAAATCACTCCTGACACTCTTCTCCACCCACTCCATCCTGCCTGTACTCTCTTCTGCACCTCTCTTCCACACTCACCATTACTCTGAACTGTTAATCCCAAGTACTTAAACTCATCCACCTTCACCACCTCTACTCCCTGAATCCTCACCATTCCTCTATCCTCCCTCTCATTCATGCACATATATTCTGTCTTAATCCTGCTGACCTTCATTCCTCTTCTCCCTAGAGCATATCTCCACCTCTCCAGGGTCTCCTCCACCTGTTCCCTACTCTCACTACAGATCACAATGTCATCTGCAAACATCATAGTCCACAGGGACTCCTGTCTGATCTCGTCTGTCAACCTGTCCATCACCATTGCAAATAAGAAAGGGCTCAGAGCTGATCCTTGATGTAATCCCACCTCCACCTTAAATGCATCCGTCACTCCCACCGCAGACCTCACCGCTGTCACACTACCCTTGTACATATCCTGTACCACTCTTACATACTTCTCTGACACTCCCGACTTCCTCATACAATACCACAACTCCTCTCTAGGCACCCTGTCATATGCTTTCTCCAAATCCAAAAGACACAATGCAACTCCTTCTGACCTTCTCTGTACTTCTCCATCAACACTCTCAGAGCAACCATCGTATCTGTAGTGCTCTTTCCTGGCATGAAACCATACTGCTGATCACTAATCATCACCTCCCTTCTTAACCTAGCTTCCACTACTCTTTCCCATAACTTCATGCTGTGACTGATCAGTTTAATCCCTCTGTAGTTACTACAGCTCTGCACATCACCCTTATTCTTAAAAATCGGTACCAAAAAATGTTTTCTCCATTCCTCAGGCATCCTCTCACTTTCCAAGATTTCATTAAACAATCTAATTAAAAACTCCACTACCATTTAACCTAAACACCTCCATGCTTCCACAGGTATGTCATCTGGACCAACAGCCTTTCCGTTCTTCATCCTCTTCATAGCTATCCTTACTTCCTCCTTGTTAATCCATTGCACTTCATGATTCACTATCCGCACATCATCCAACCTTCTCTCCCTCTCATTCTCTTTATTCATCAACCCCTCAAAGTACTCTTTCCATCTGCTCAACACACTCTCCTCGCTTGTAAGTATGTTTCCCTCATTATCCTTTATTACCCTTACCTGCTGCACATCTTTCTAGCTCGGTCCCTCTGTCTAGCCAATCGGTACAGGTCCTTTTCTCCCTACTTATTGTCCAACCTTTTATACAACTCTTCATACGCCTTATCCTTAGCCTTTGCCACCTCTCTCTTTGCCATGCACCTCATCTCCTTATACTCTTGTCTACTTTCTTCATCTCTTTGACAATCCCACTTCTTCTTCTTCGCCAACCTCTTTCTCTGTATATTCTCCTGTACTTCTTCATTCCACCACCAGGTCTCCTTGTCCTCCTTCCTCTTTCCAGATGTCACACCAAGCACCTTTCTAGCCATCTCTCTTACTAGCTCTGCTGTAGTTACCCAGCTATTCGGTAACTCTTCACTGCCACCCAGTGCCTGTTTTAACTCTTCCCTGAACATCACCTCACAATTACCCTTTTTCAATTTCCACCATTTGATCCTTGGTGCTGCCCTCACACTTATCCTCCTCTTCTTGATCACCAATGTCATCCTACAAACCACTATCCTATGCTGCCTAACTGCACTTTCCCCTGCCACCACTTTACAGTCTCCAATCTCCTTCAGACTGGCCCTTCTACATAAGATATAATCCACCTGTGTGCATCTTCCTCCACTCTTGTATGTCACCCTATGCTCCTCCCTCTTGTTAAAATACGTATTCGTCACAGCCATGGCCATCCTTTTCGCAAAATCCACTACCATCTGACCTTCTGCATTCCTTTGCTTAACACCATACCTACCCATCACTTCCTCATCCCCTCTGTTCCCTTCACCAACATGCCCACTTAACTAGTAATCTGTTAATTATTTAAATCATTCTTTAGAGCCTCCTAACTGATTTTCTGCTGTTTTAAATGTTTATTCAGTGTCTCACTGCCATTTTCTACTGTATTAAATATCTAGTGTTATCTAGTGTCTGTAGTGTTTCTCACTGATACTAGGGCAGCTAGTAGCTATAGCATATTCCAGATCCAGGCCTGCTGCTTTTGGAACTGTTTGTAGTGGTTTGTTTGTTCTGAGCACATTTTCCATGCCATCTTGAATTGGAAGGGTTCCATCTGCACGTTTGTGAGAGAATTGTGTTTGATTGGCACCTGACTGTTAAAGGTAGGTTGGTCTAGGGCATGGAATAAGCATCCTCATAGGTCATTTTAAATTTTGTTAAGAGTTTTTTTTTAATTTTAGCATCTGGTATTTAGGCCCTGCATCTGAGCTGGTTTCTGATGTCTGCGCTTCACACAGCACCTTGCACTGCCATGTAATTGTGTGTCAAAGCCAGCCAGTTAACTTCAACAAATTTTCCCTTAAAACCCAGGCAGAAATATCCATTCACTGAGCTCCTCCTTGATCGTTTCTGAAAAGCCACCCATAGAGACAGCAGTCTTCAACCTAGCATTATGGAAAGTTGGACAACTCTTGTTTCTCCTGCCAACCTTATTGACTTGGGTCTCTTGAGGCAGTGTAGCAATTGCCTCATGTACACAGAGAGCCCTGTACTAATAACACAGTCTATTACAGAGTCCAAGAGATGTATTTACACCAAGAATCTAAAATCCATGCTCTCTCTCACTCAAAACAGTAACAAGGAGAAGGTTGTCAACTCACCCACCACTACATATTCCAATAGCACCACTACTCATACACATACCACTAGTCATACACACAGTATGCATCAAACACATAAATCCACACACACGGAGGTTCTCTCAAAAAACTTACCAAAATACCAGAGACCTCCAAAACATAAGTCTGCTACAGCTAATATGGTCTGCATAATATCTATGACACATAGCAACACCAGTGTCTCACCCACCAAATCCATGAGGCGTAACACTCAAAAACCAAGTGTTCTTATCATTGGAGACTCAACAGTGAGACGCACAGCTGTCCCACTCATCAGGTTGGACAAGGAGAAAGTCACAGCCAGCTGCCTGTCCGGTATCGGGCTTCAACAAATCACACATGCACTCAGGTCTCTCAGCAACAAGTACCGTTATGACTCTGTCATAGTTCATGTTGGTGTGAATTACCTGAGATGTACCTCACTGGACTATATGAAGAGAGACATTGTTGAGCTTTCTAAGTATATGTCCCAGGCAGGTATGTCCATAGCCTTGACCAGCATACTAAATGATGCCACAGTATAAACAAAAAATTATTGTTTTCAATAATTGGCTTAGTTTTTGGTGTCATTCCAAGGGGATCCAGTTCCTGTCTGCCTGGGAATCCATGTTCAAGAAACGTCGCTGATTTGCCAGAATTGGTTTGCACCTGACACCCCTAGGCTTTTGGCTGCTGGCAAAGGCTCTTGCCTCCCCATATGTATATTTCTAGGCAAGGTTTGGAAAACAACATTACAGATGTGAAATTAACCAATCAGAGCAAAATAAGGGTCATGCTGCCAATTGCTAGGAGCTTAAACCAAAAACTGCACTCCCTATAAGCACTTCTATCACTAGAAGATGTAGATGTCTGTGTAATCACAGAAACCTGGTTTAAGGCCTCAGAGCGTACCCTGACCTTGCAAGGCTACAATGCCTTCCACACCTTTAGACCACAAAAAGAACGTATGAAAATCAAAGGATGTGTTGTTTCAATCTATATTAGAGATAAATTCACCTCACTTCTAGTTAGACTGGACAACTCCATGGAGTTACACCAGGTCCAGGTTACATTGGGTAAGACCCCCATTCAAGTCCTAGCCATGGGTCACAAGACCCATAAAGCCTACTTAACCAAACTGAAGACAATCCAAATTTTACTGAACATACTGATTATGAGGGATTTCAATTATCCCACCATCAAGTGGGAAACCTACTCTAGCCCAAACTCGTTAGCACAAAAGTTCCTTGACTTTGTAAATTCAAATGTCCTGGAGAAAATTGTCCAAACCCTGACAACAGAAACAAACATTCTACATTTGGTCCTCATCAACATGTCAAACAGGTGCACTGTTGCAACTGTTCAACCCTTATTAGTTTAAACCGACCACAAATAATTCACCTTCGAACTGACACTAACACCCGAACTCACAAAGAGTGAAATCAGACCAAAAAACTTCAGCAAGGAAAACTATACCCTCCTAGATAAAGGTATAAATGCATTCCAAGCCCCACCCCAAGCTGAAAGTGGTAACTACGCTGAAGCTTAGACTAAACCCCTGTACAATCACTTGCATAAGTGTATAAACTTAGCCATATCAGATAGAATCAAAGCCAGAGTCCCAAGTAAAATCAAGCTGACGTGGTGGACTTCCAGCATGAACAATCTCTATAAAAAAATGCAAAAAGCTGCTGTGCAAGAAAACAAAGAAAAGGTCTTGACAATGGAAAAGCATCCTCCTTAGTCTTACTAGGCAAAATATGTAAGATGGGTTGCCAACTGGCTCACAAACCAGACACACACTATCAAAGTGGGTGACTGCACTTCAACCAGCAGACTTGTTACCAGTGGGGTATCACAGGGGTCAGTGCTGGGCCACTTACTGTTTGGTATATACTTCTCAGAAGTTCACGTCAAAACTAAAGAGTTGTGGCTCACCAAGTTTGAGAATGACTGTAAACTAGGTACAATCATTGAATCCACAAATGATGTCAGTATACTCCTGGATGGTCTCACACAGACCAATGACTGGTGTATTAGTCATGGTCTCAAACTGAATGCAAAGACATGCATCATCATTCCCTTCAGCACAAACAATGTCCCTTCACACTATCAAACCAATAACAATACCCTGAGTGCCCATGAAGTGGAAAGGGACCTGGGATCACAGGTTGACAGCGACCTTAACTTCAACCACCACATATCTACCATTGTAAGGAAAGCTTTCCACATAGCTCACTTGATTAGTAAAGGCATCACCTTGAGAGCAAAAGAAGTTATAACCCCCTGGACTCGCCATTTACCTGGTATATGACGCCCCATTCGGTATGTACCATACTAAGCATTTACAGCAATTAGAGAGACCTTAGAGGTTTCTAACAAAGAAGATCAAGGCCCTCCAGCATGTGCCTTATACAGACCAACTAAAATCCCTGCTACTATAATCTGTATCTATAGACTTCTTAGCAGAGACTTATGCCTGGCCTACAGAGCAACCCAAGACCCAAACATATTGAACTTACTGCATATCCATAAATCAAATGGGTCTAGGGCAACCTATTTCAGGGACTTAAATATGGCCTGCAACTTAAATAGGACATGCTGGAGGGACATATTTGTCTTCCAGTGACTGCCACTTCTTTGGAACAGGCTACCAATTCATGTGAAACAGAGGACCTCTATGATACTGTTCAAGAGGAACCTAGATGAATGGATGAGACACCATAAATTCTTATCAGGTATAATGCCCACAACCCCCCTAGACATGAGCAGTCATCGCTAAATGCAATCTTGGGTATCGACTAGTACCTGTAGAGTATTACATTGGGTTGAAATGGCTGGGCTTAAGATGACCTCTGGGTCAATAGCCTAGTAATCTCCTATGATCCTATGAATCACACTGCAGTCTTTGAAGAGATAACAGTAGGACTTGAAAAAACTGACCATGCATGCTACTTACATGGCTTTACTAAGGCAGTCAGCACTACTCTGTGTAAATGTGAGGGTGGGTCATCATGAACATGATTATCTGGAGAGAAAGGCATGTTTATTTTCAAACAGAATAACAGCATCTTGAGAATCACAAAAGTGAATCTCATCTAGCAGAATAATGGCTACTTTTATACAGATGAATTCCTCAGCATGGTGGTCTCTTCAGAATGTTCTGCTGTAAAATTTTCACTTCTTAGCTGACTCGTATACCATCCCAATAAATTATCTTTTCTCATCTAAGTGACAGCTCTGAGTGTGCCACCCATCTGGAAATGTCTTTATCTCTGACCACATACTTTTCATACTCTCACATCCAGTGGCTGTCCTTATACTGACAATACTCTATTAAATAGAATTTGGTCATAATGTCATAGAGTAAGGTCATAATATCTACAATATTCCTGTCTAACAAGGTTTCTATTCAAACATGTCTGACAATGTCTTTACTCACATAGCAGCCTGAAAAGCAAAGGACAGTTATGCTTCTTTGTTTCAAATTGCATAAAAGCAGCTGCAGCATGATATCTTAAATAATTTCACAGCACACAATTATATTTTTATTTTAGAGTACACAGAAGTAATGTCCAATATAATTATCCTTGAAGAAATCTAACATTTCTTCCTAAAAGTCCAACTTAACACTGCATAAGGGTACACATGACAAAATTTGTGTATTAAGTATTAGCTCATACACTGCAAAGAACCAGATCTAGAACAATATCTGTCCATCCTGTTGGCACTTACTGATGGTGTCTCAAAGGGCTCTGAATTCAGACCATCTATTTTCTACCATTCTTTGTAAATGTGAGAAGTAGGATTTAGATAAGCAAATATACAGATGACTGCAATCTAAGTAGCATTATTACTTCAGTAATAGATGCCAATGTTCTCCAAGACAGCTCTCAAAAAGCATACACCCAATGTATTCATAAAGACCTTATGTTTAATACCAATAAATTTAGCAAAAACAGACTTGACAAAAAGGTTGTAATTTCTGATTATACAACAAGTGGTATATCATTAAAAAATGAAATTTTCATTAAAAATCTGTAGTGAGTTGTAGAAAACACGTTAATCTTTATCCAGTGCATATCTACAGAAACCTGACATCTGTTCAGCTACAATACTATTCCCAATCAAGTGAATCTAAATTGCCGAACACCACTTTCAGTAATGGTTAGCATTGCCCTTTTCCCCACTGTTGTATAACTATGGAGCAAGTACATTTAAGTTGGGGTGTCTGCGGATCTCCACCCAAGTGATGTACAGTGGGGCTTTCTCATAAAAAAAAAAAAAAAAAAAGCCACATGGATCACTGAAAGTGGTTTTCCGCAATTTGATTTTGATTGATCTGGACTTGGACAAACTGTATCAATCAGTAATAGTGAATCTGCATCCGACAATACCAGAAAAGCATCCAGTAGTCCATCTACCTATAAAAGGCATGTCTTTTCACTCCACAGAGATCATTGTATTACAGTATACCTCACTGATCTTACACCTTTTATGAAAAGAATATGGCACTCTATAGCCTTCAAACAAGTTGTGCAAAACAAATTGAAAATATACTTCTTAGTAAAAATGACAGAGACTGAGGCTTCAAAAAAGTTTCATTAACTATCATTGAATTCTTTGTATTATGGGTTATTTAACAGTAACCATGGCCTAGTCTATAACATTATGTTTGATTCATTTATACGTCAAAGTATATACCTGAAATGTACTACTGGTACAATAACACCAGACTGCAGAAGCTAGTACTAAAAATAAATATGAATACTATAAAAAATAACAGTGCCATTATTTATTACTTGGCAGAATTATGGAATAGATTTAACCTTCTAATCAGAACAAGTCTATTGTTAACTTCCTTCAAGAATAATTTTAACATATACATGGAAATTAGAAAATATCAACATGGAGTTATGAAAATTAAAATGCTTGAAGGCCTGCAAGGCATAGTTTGAAAGTTGAACCTATGAAGTACCAAGTATGGTAATACTTTGTGTTGTCTGAGAAGTTTTTGTCTTGAAGTTAATCTTTAAATATGTACTTTGAAGATTCAGACCTGTAACAAAAGTGTGGAGTGGTTCTATAATCCTTGAGGAACTTTTGCAACTGCTGCATTTAAGAAGTTTCTTTGTTGGGAACAGTTTTCATAATCATTACACCATGCACTAGAAGTGCATCCTTAAGTTTCAGGTCAGGCTTGGTAAAAATATAGTTGTAGTGTGGAGGTGAGTTGGAAAAAGTATTAGTAGGGCATTGGTTCATAGGTTCATAGGTTGGTATTAGGCTATCGGCCCTAGGGTCTATACAAGCCTAGCCATAACAATTCCCTGGCTATTTCTTCCCACACTATTTACTTTCCTGGCCCCTGTCTAGTAGGGTGACTTACATGATCCCTGGGGAGAATTTCCTTTCTCCCATCCAATCATCAAGGTTCCTTTTGAAGAGGGCCAAAGAGGCACTCTGCTTGACATGTATAGGGAAGTCTATTCCAGAGTCATGGGAGTCTCTGGGTCAAGAACCTATCCCTCCAGCATGTTTTTTTATTGTGATGACAAGGTTTAGATCCCTGGAGCATGTGGCTCTGAGGGATTGGGATTTCTTTAAGTGTAGCATGTACAACAGCTATGGGTTTGACATGGCCTTGTATGTTAAGCAGAGATCACCTCTGAGTAGGCGATATGCGACAGAGTATAGCTGGAGTTTTTTAAGATGGTCAGCGTAGGGCATCTGCTTTAGACCTGTGATTCTTTTAGGGAGGTATTTCTGTGGCCTTTACAGTTGTTGCAGATGTCTTGAGAGGTACATACCAAATGGGACGTTGTATTCTATAATGGGTCTAATGAGGGATGAGTACAGTGGGACAATGACCTCCTTTTTCCTGGATGAAAAGCCCTTAGTGATGAGGTGTGCCACATAGAAGATTTCCTGACTGTTGTAGTGATGTGGTTATCGAAGGTGAGACCACTGTCCACCTGTGTCCCTAAGTCTCTTATCACATTTTTAGTTTTTAGTGTACTGACACCTATGTGGTAATTCATGGGTACATGTTTTTTCCTAAAGGGGATAACTATACATTTCTTGGCATTGGGCTTGAGCCCATGGCTCTGGCACCAAGCATCTGTTTCTGTTAAGCCCTTTTGTAGAGTATCCACATCATTTGGGGATTCAATAATGGCTCCCAGTTTGCAGTAATCTGCGAACTTTGTTAGCCAAAGTTCCTTAGTGTTGGCCTGTACTTCAGAGAAGTAGATGCCAAACAAAAGCGGTCCCAGAACTGAACCCTGAGGTACTCCAATTGTCATTTGTCTGGAGCTGGATTTGGAGTCTGATACTTTTACAGTGTGGGTTCTGTCAGTAAGCCAGTTGGCAACCCATCGAGTGATGTAGGGATTGATGCCCAGCTTAGTAAGTCTTATCTATGATTCCAGAGTGGGGGATGGTGTCAAAGGCCTTGGCAAGGTGCAGGTAGGCCGTGTGGACCACCTTACCCTCATCCACAGCTCTGGAGACTAATTTGAAGAAGTCAATTAGGTTCAGGAGACAAGACTGGCCCTTCACGAACCCAAACTGGGTGGAGTCCAGTGTTTGAGGGTTGCCAATGTCTTTGTTTATAAGTTCCATGATAATACATTCCATGGCCTTGCAGATCAGGCTCGTCAGACTGATGGGGTGGTAGTTCCCAGGATCCAAGGTGGATCTCCCCTTGTGGAGTGGAATAACTGTAGCTGTGTGCCACTCAGTGGGCATGAAGCCTGAGGTGAGGCTATGATTAAACATGACACTTAGGTGAGGGGCCAGTTCATTCTGTAGTTCATGTAATACACAGCCCAGGATGTCATCTGGTCACATGGATGCTGTATTCTTAGCTTTGGAGAGTGCGTTTTTTACCTGTGTGGCCATTATTACCAGAATTTGGCAATCTTGCGGTATTGAGATGGGCCATTTTGGAGGTGAGAGGGGAGTGAAGTTGACACTGAATTGATCTGCCAAGACATTGGCAATATCTTTGGGATCAGTACATTTAATGACATTCTGTTGTAGCTCAGAGCAGATCTGAGCATTGCAATTTAGATTCTTGACATAGTTATAGAATGCCTTGTGGTTGTCTTTGGAATCTTTGGCAATTTTATTTTCATAACTAGTTTTGGAGGATTTTATGAAGGATCTCAGCTTCTTACTGAGGCTGGTAAGGGAGTTTTTTGCATCCTAGGATTTTCCTCTTTTCTGCCACAGTTTCTTCCTTTTGTTGTAAAGTTTGTTTATGGCAGGGGACACCAGATTGGCTTCCTTTTTTTTTTTTGGGAGGAGAGCATCTTGGTTCTATTTGGAATGGCATGATTCATGCATAAGTGGTTGTACTCGTACAGTGCCTTAGTGTAGGGTTCAGCAGTCGAACTTTCAGTTCCAGTCTGCATGGGTGTCAAGAGGTTTGTGACTTCTGACTTGAGTAGCATGAAGTTGGCTTTGGAGAAGTTTTTTATGGAGGTTTCCTTACTGGGTGGTGAGGGTGAGATGTGTATGTTAAGGGTGTTTAGCTTATGTTCAGACCTGACCAACGAGGGGGTGACCATAGGTGTGGAGCATCAATTTCCCATGTTGGTAATGACCAGGTCTAGGATATTGGAGTCCCTGGTGGGACTATGGATTAGTTGTTCCAGGGAGTTGGAATTTATAAATTCCAAGAACCGTTGGGCAAAGGTGTTGGTACACGAGTAGTTTTCCCAGTTAATGACAGGGTAGTTGAAATCACCCAGTATTAAGGTGTTTGGTTGTATCTTAATATCTTCCAGTATGTTTAGAAAGGTGCAGTGAGAATCTTGGGGCATGGTGGGGGATTTATAGCAAGCTACAATTTGGATTGCAGTCTTACCTAATGTTAGTTGCACCTGGAGAATTTTAGATGCATTGTGTTGGGCAACTAGCCTGGTGGTGTGAATATCCTTGGTGAATATGGACATTTCTCCACCTTCAGTGTTTCGGTCCTGGTTTGGTGGCCGAAAAGTGTGGTAAGAGTTGTAGCCTGGCATTGCATGGGTGCTCTCTGAAGCCTTGAACCAGGTCTTAGTTACTGCACAGATAGCGATGCTCTCAGTTTTTAGGAGTGCCTCGAGAGAGTGCATTTTGAGGTTTAGACTTCTAGCCTTGAGTAGCATTACCTTCAGAATTTGCATGCTTGACCTGTAACAGTGGTGGTTTTGTCCTTTGAACTTTGCCTAAAAAAGGCACTATAGGGGTGGCAAGAGCCTTAACCAGTAACCTGAATCTCATGGGCGACAGGTGCAGACCATCATTGGCAAAGCATTGTGGTCTGTCGATCATGTTGTCCCAGGCAGACAAATACTGGATCCCCTTTGAATGACACCAGAAACTTAGCCAATTGTTGAAGTCAATAATTTTGTCCTTATATTGTGGTATCATTCTGAGCAAAGGCAGGATGCTACCCAGGGCTAGAGTCATGTAGTCCAGGGAGGTACATCTCAAGTCATTCACTCCAACATGGACAATGACAGAGTCATATTTGTACTTGCTGTGCATGCGTTATGTGGCAGATCCTGGCAACCGACAGGGAGCTGACTGTAATTTTCTCCTTGTTCAGCATGGTGAGTGCGACATCAGTGTGCCTGACTATAGAGTCACCTATGACTAAAGTGTTAGGTATGTTGTCTTGCCTTAGGGGTTGTTGCTGGGTGTTGTGAGCTATGTGACACTTTGGTTGTGATTGCTGTTTGTTTGAATTTCAGCTTTAGAGGACCTTGTTGCTTGGGCAGGTTACAGTTAAGGGCCCCTGCATATGTGGATTTAATGTTGCTATGTGTGGGTGTTGGTGGTGTGGGTTTAGAAGGGCTATGTGTTGCTTGAGGTGTAGTGTGGGTGTTAACCTTTTCCTCATGACTGTCTAGCACAATCTTGGGTGGAGAGAGCTTTGCTTCCAATTTGGCTATGTAAGTGCATCTCTCACAGGTTGTAGTGTTGGATGGTAGGAGGAGAGGGTTGTCTGTGTACATGAGGCAATTGCTGCATTGCCCCAGCATGCCCAGATTCACCAGGTGGACAGGAGAAATCACTGGAAGCTGACACTTGGATATGCCTGGTTTGGTGCTTTTTTGTAAAGTACAGGAGCTGTTTTCCCTTGTCTTGGCAAGGTACTTTGCAATTATAGGCTGTTTAGTGCCTACAGTTAATTTCTGCTTTTTAACAAGGAGAGTTGAGTGCTTGTATCAGTTTAAGGCTTCCTAGTGCTTTCCATCAGGTATTAGAGCAAGTGCTATTCACAGGGATGCTAAAGGTAAGATGAAAAAAATGGTTTATCCTAAACACTGCAGTGTGCACTAGATAAGTTAGATGTGAAAGTAGGTAACGTAAGTTTTACCTGTTTAAAAAGTTAGGTTTTAGTGGAGAGTCACTATTTTTAAAACAGCAAGATAGATTGAAAAGGGGTGGTCACATTTGTATTCTGGTACTATGGAATACAGTAGGATGGCCAATAAATGTAAATAGTTGAAGGGAAGTGATTTCACAAAATGATAATGTTGTGCTTACTCACACAAGCCAGTGAAAGCAGAGAGGAAATGAGATATATGGTCAGATTAACATAAGAGGCAGGCAACTAGAAAGACAGTGGTATTTAATAACATAACAGTAACCGGGTGGGGAAAACATTTCTGCCTGATTCACAAGAGACAGAGCTGTGGTCTCTTTTGAAGTTTTAATATGCAGTTAAAAGCAGAATACAAGTCAAACACAAGGTAAAGAAAACAAATCACAGTATTCAAAATATAAAAAGGCAATCAAGTAATACAAAATACAACAAATAAAAAAAATAACCTTTCCTTCACAGCAAAGTGTAGCAGAGTCTGGTGAGCTTTTCTAGTAAAGCTACTGTCAGTATGAAGCTGGAGAACAAAGCATTCCCCAAAACACAACGGGCAGCCAAATAATTGTTATTTTTCTATGCCTGAAGCCAAGATAATCTGTAAAGTGTAGAAACTGTTGTTCACCAAATAGCAAGCTTTTTTTCATTCCCCAGAATGTTTGGTGCATCAAAGAGTCAAACTATCTGTACCATAATTTTGCTGGCAACAGTAAATGATACTACCTCTAGTGTGAGGCACCTGCAATAATCAAAAATGCTCATCTGAAGAGAGAGAATGATAAAATTCCATACTGACTTCTGTCTACAGCTTCTCAGACAATCAATTAATTTGCATAAGAACAATTATTTTTGCCTGAGTATTTTATTGGTAAAGAATACAGGTGTTCAGCATCCTTCTTATGTTTTCTTTGTATTAGATATTTTCTAGTACCTTTATTGTTATCATCTGATGAGATTCAACAGTGAACAAGAAGGTTTTAACTTGTAGTGCCTTTGGAATTAATCTAATGCCCCTCATTATGTATTTGTCAATAAGTATTGTAGGTTCAGCAAGATATTTGGCAAGTTTTTCTTAGTTTTCTGTAATATTGTAGACATTATTAAACTGCTGTATTATTTAACTAGAATCCCTTAACTTTTTGCCATATGTTATCTGCTACAATTTTTCTCAATTCCTTGTGGCAGCAGTACCTTAGGAACTAAACACAGTGCTAAAAGATTATATAAAATTTTAGCTGTTTTTGTATTGAACTGAGGCATTTGCCTTATGACCCACTGGATATCTATAACATAATCTGTTATGCTGTCCTTCCCCTTATTATATATGTATGGATGTAAATGTATGCAATAGAAGCTGTAATATTTAACTGTACAAACTGAATTGTGGCTTGGATTTTGGGGTTATAATTGTCTGCATCTTGTGGATTGTGATCCATAATTCTGTTCCAGAAAAATAAAAACAAAAGTGTCCACTCTGCTTGAAAATAGCCAAAACTCCTTTCACTGTCTGTCAGTATGTTACTTGGTACATGTTAATGAGCAGGTGGCAGTGACTATAGTTTCATATTCTTTACCATATTTTTGAGTTAATATAGTATCCATACCAAAAGAACCTCGGTATGATTATATATTTGTTTCTCCATCTGGATCAGAATGTGCTAGTATTTCGTAAGAAGTTAGATTTTATGTTGGCTTTTGCAATGATAATTTATACTTCTTTGTCAAGATTACTTTTCTACCTTTTTAGCAAGTTACCTTGCAGGCTTTGTCATGATACAGATGTCTTTAACAAATCTGACATGTAACTGGAATTGTCAGTAAGTTTTGTATGATTTTATATATTTGTTATAGGTGCCTGATTTACATGCCTTTATTTGATCTACATCAGCAGCATTCCTTTCCTTGAAAATATGAAGCCAGACAAAAGTAAACTATTTTTGTTAAATTCCTTTTTTATTTAAATTTAGTCAATTTGCTTTAGTCTTAATAGTACTTGAGTCTGTGAGCCAGTATACTGCTTTTATATTTTGCTATATGTTATCATCAGAAAACCAGCTAATGTTCACATATCATTTATATCTATTTATATACTAAAGCCAGTGGAAAAAACTACATTAGATATATGATGTTAGGATAGCCAACAGTGTAGATTAACAGACGGGTAGAAAATCAATGAATTCCATGTCATCTATGCTATTTTTACAGAAGTTGTTAACTGCCCTTCATCTGTCATCTCGAGACAACAAATTAAATGAGTCTTGTTCATAAAATAATCATGAACTTAACATTTACTATGGTACATAAATAGATATACCTATGTACCATATGGTACTTTTCCAACATACGTTTAAACAGAAGACAAAGATTATATAAATGTTCTTCTTCCAATTAGTGTAACACAAAGATTGCTCACTGCCAATATGACAATACTCTGTTATGCCCATAACTAGCTCTATAATCAGTAACAGTATACTCTGCAATAGTTTATTACAGTTTTATTTATCCAGTTGTTTTGTATTCACTTAAAAGACAGCACCTAATCCTGTGTTACCCCTCAGTTAACACATTTATTTGTACAGTGGTTCATTGGAACTCATCTGGTACTGAAGAATTACCAAAAAGGAGTCCTGATGGTATATTAAATGTACACAGTTTTGAAGCTTGCTTTATTTAACATTATCTGTCAGAATCCCCAATTTGTGTCTAGTTCTGAAAAGAACTGTAATACTAAGATAACTTATTCAACCATAAGCAATAGATACTGTTGTCTCTGTATTCCTTTTATGACAGAAACATACTTTTCAACCATTCTCAAGGATGTACCTGCTTCTATGTCATACCCAAGCTTTCAGTTCCAGCTATTGAGTGCTACTGGCCCTTTCTGCAGAGAGTATATCACTGGTAAAGCATCAGGGTTTACTTGTATATGATATGCTAGTGGCAAACTTCCTAAGGCTGCAAATAAACCACCCCACTCATGCAGGATATCACTGGTATGGCTGTGGACAGTATTTAAAATGTCTCTGCATCTGTGTGAAATATTCCTTTAAACATGTACTCGTCGCTTTCAAACTGTGAATAAATGAAAGTGTATGAAAGCAAACAACTCAAAATATTGGAAGTAGTTTCATTATTTAGTATGATTTGAATCAGATCATTTACTACTTATTTGATATTTATGTGGAAATAGCTTTTGACCCAATGCTTCTACTTGGTAACCATAATATATTAATAATGTACACTCACTCTTTTCTATATTTTTTATCTCCAATGTTTTAAGGTATGTTTAGGTAAAATATTACTCTCTGTACCTGTGTCCAGTATACATTCACAATTTTACTTATTAATTTTTATAATTTATTTCCCAATCAGGCTTACACTTTACTCCACTTTCTCTGGTCAATTTCAGACTTCAGTGACTCAAGCTATTTTCATTTCAGTATTACTAATTAGTGGTTAATTTATATGTTTATATCCAAAAACATGCACATTATTTTGAACACAGTTATGTGTCAATTTATACAGCTTTGCAAAATGATTATATGTAGTACAAATTCTATGACATTTATTAAAACCTAGGCAAACTTTCCTCTCTTGCTTATAGACACAATTACTAAATAAACCTTAAATATCAATTGAATAATTATTTTCTGCACCTTGAAACTGTTCCATTGATTTTCATGTCACGTTGTCTACAGCTTCCAATAAGAACAGATCTACTTCTCTAAACAATTTGCTTCTTGTTTTATGAATTCTTATATATAATATTAAAGATCTTTAGCTTGATGTCAGAAAGTGTTATGCATTTTATATAATGATTTCATATTCTGTAATTTGTTTGGTACATTTATCACTGTTATATCCATGCTGTCTGTAACAATTGCAGATGACCTCAGCAATTTCCTGAGTACCTCTGTGTACCTCCCCATTTGCCACTGTACTATGTTCCATACCTTTCTCACTTGAGTTCAGATCAAGTACAAAATGGTTTTGTTCCATGTTTCATCTGCAACATTTGACTAACTATACAGGAGTGGGAAAGGAAATTAAACCAGAAGTAGTGGGGTTTGAATGGAGAGATGATAGAGGTCTCATTGGAGAGATAAGGGTCCAAATGGAGAGATAATAAATCAGCAAGCAAAGGAGAGTATTATTGCTGGAACTGAATTCATCCTCAAGTTTTGGTGAGAACCTTCATGAGGTGGACCTTGTTTTTCACAAATCTCACCAAGACACTGATATATATATATATATATATATATATATATATATATATATATATATATATATACACACACACACACACACACACACACACACACACACACACACACACACACACACACACACACACACACCATGGACAGAAGTAGGTTAAAAATAAAAAATATAGCTGGGTGCACAAGACCCAGGATAAAAAAAAGTGCCTAATCCTGGTGGGCACACTAGTGTCAGGCCTAAAAAAAATGACAATGTAGATTCCTCAAGGCATGGAAACATTCCCATAGTGGGACTAGACCAGGATCACAGGGAGGATGCCTACCTGTTGTAGAAAGAAGTAGAAGTCCATAAAAATCACAAAAACTGATAAGCCAAAAAAGAGTCATAATGATGATAGAGTGGAACACTGAGGATAAGAAAGAAATTATGTGTTGTTACTATTAAGCAAGAAGCCTAGAAGTTCCAGCCAGACAATATGTAAAAAGATTAGGAGAGAAATTAGGGGAAAGAAAAATACTTGCACAAGAACAACTGTCAGAAGCTTCAGATAAAAATGTGTGTTCATTAATACAACAGATTTATGAAAAACCAAGAAACCATAGGCCATTTGGAAAAGGAGGTCACTGAAGAAGTGCAAAAATATAAAGAACAAGATTTAGAAATTTTTGAAAGGTATAAAAACAAATATGAACATGGGAAAGAAAGAGGGATCTGATATGGTGTAATATTTTTCAAAGGAGAAAGCCAAATTAATAAATATATAAAAAGTAGCCCCAAAGATATTCAAAAAGAAATACCGGCAAAGGCATCCAGATACTGTATGGAAAATTTCACAATGCAAAAAATAAGATCACAAAGATGGAATGTAGGGCAGAAGATAGTAAAACAGAAGTTAAAAACCAGAAGCTGAAGTTATAGAATACCTGCAAAGTGAAGGATCTAGTGTAGAAAGTCTAACACAGGTTGATAGAACAAAGTGTCCCCAATTAAGGAGAAACAGGAGCAGCAGGAGACATCTGAAGAAGAAATATGGGCATGGGAAGGAAAAATAGATTTAATATGGTGCAATATTTATGCAAAGGAGAAGGCAAAACTAATCAATACAAAAAGAGCAGCATGAATGATATTTGAAAAGAAATAGAGGTAAAGGCATCCAGATATAGAAAAATTTACAATACAAATAAAGAAAGAAAACAAAGAAGAAAAGTAAAAAAAGGATTAGTAATGGAGAAGTTAAAGAAACAGAAATTGAGGTTATGAATTACCTGTGAAATGAAGGATTTAGTGTAGAAAATTTAACTCTGATGACACCACAGCAGGATAGAGCAATGGCTCCCCAAATTAAGGAGAAACCATTGCAGCAGCAAACATCTGATCAGTTGTCATAAAAGATACTTTGGAGCCTTTTGTACGAAACCAGTATAAAAGTTCAGCAAGGAAAGGAAAAGGAAAGTGTGGTAACTCTGATGCAGTCAATGTTGTGGAGTAATAGGCCAGTGAGTTCCCAAATGAAAGAGCAATGGATGACACAGGATGAGGCTGAGGAGAATATGGCATAGGAAGATGCTCTGGAACTCTCTGTAGAATGCACACAGGCAATAGAGAACAAAGAATGTGCCCTCAGTTTAGAAGAAAATGATCTAAGAGAAGAGTTGCTTGATTTAATAGAGATGGACAGATCAATGAAAGAAAAAGACTACAGAAAGTCAATAAAACCCCAAAAGATAGAAGTTTGATAAAACAAATGAACACAGTAATTAGGACTGCTCATAGATATTCATGCGATATAACAGAAGTAAATAGGATATATTACTGTTCAACTAAATTAATAACAGATAAAGTCTTACCACAAAAACACAGAGCAGTAAGGGAAAGTAAGAGCAAATGTCATCATGGAAGTATCGAATAGAGAAAACTATAAAGCTATTAAGACAAGAAGTGTCACTGTTAGAAGAGTATAGAAGAGGGAACAGAAGGAAGAAATAGATATGTTTGGGGAAAAATCTATGAAGATCCCGTGGAACATAACAAATATTCTGAATGGGTAAAAGAAGTAAAAGAAAGAATAAGAAGTTTAAATGCACAGGATATGAAATGGGATGAAGTAATGGTCAGAGTTAAGAAAAGCTCCTAAATGGAAAGCCCCAGGCCCAGATGCAGTACCTAACTTCTGGCTAAAAGTATTAACATCTTTACATGAAGATTTAGCCATGAGTAAGAACTATTATGCACACCCCAAACAGACACCAACCTGTTTAACAATAGGAAAAACAATATTCCTACTTAAGAGCAAACCTTCAAGGCATCCTGAAAACTATAGACCAATAACTTACCTTCCGACAAAGTATAAACTATACACTGGAATTGATGCCAACAGAGTTTATAGTCATTTAGAAGAAAACAGTCATGGCAATAGAACAAAAGGGTAACAAAACAAAGTCATGTGGAACAAAGGATCATTTGTTGTTAAATAAGTCATAATGGAGAACTGTAAAAAGGGGAAGAATCTAACTATGGCATAGATAGACTAGAACAAGCATTTGACAGTATTACACATTCATGAATAAAAGAGCGTTTAAAATGTATAAGATACACCCTACACTGATCGATTACATTATACCGATGATGAAACAGTGGCAACCTACTTTGCAGTTAAATCATGATAAAGGACAAATTATTATTCCATGGATAAATTTTCAAAGAGGGATATTCCAGGGTGACTTTTTGTCATTGCTACTCTTTTGTCGTGCCCTTAACCCATTAAGCTGTCTACTTAACAGATTAGGTCATGACTACAATTTGCCTCCCAAGAAAACAACAAAGTTTAATGACTTCTCATCTTCTTTTTGTGGATTATTAAAAACTGTATAGTTCATCAGAAGAGGAACTGAAAGCACAACTGCAAGTGGTCAAAACCTTTTCAGACGATTTAAGAATGTCATTTGGTCTTGATAAATGTGCAAAAGCAACCTTTAAAGCAGGAAAGCTGCAGCACCAAGAAAACATCAGTTTGGGAGAAGAATGCAAATATAAAAGAACTTGAGCAAGAGGGAGTGTATAAATATTTGGGAACTGATGCGGGATCAACAACAGAACATGAACAAATGCAAATAAAACTTAGTGAGGAGCATTTTAGAAGACTAAAATTAATACTAAAAACAGTGCTGACATCTAGGAGCAAAGGTCCAAGCTATAAAACAATTTGTTCTTCCTGTCTTAACTTATAGTTTTAGAGTGATCAACTGGCCCCAAAAAGTTTTGGATCAGTTGTATGGGAAAACAAGAAGGATGCTTCATGCTCATCAAATCCTTACCAAGACTATATATTCCCCATTTTGAAGGAGGTATGGGCCTCCTCAAAATTGATTACTTGTATTGATCTGCAATTATAGGATTGCATGCATATCTGCAGACCTCACAAGACCCAAATGTAATGAAAGTTTTAAAACATGAGTAGAATAAGTCTAAGATGACTTTCCTGTGTAGTTTAGCAAAAGCATATTGGTGTCAAGCGGGAATGTCAATCAAACCAGAAGTAGATAGAAATCAGGCAGCAACTGAATGTGCCAAAAAACAAAAGAAGGAATATAAGGTTAAGGATCAGATGAGAAGGTAAGAAATGTAAAAAATGTATCAATATAGTTGCAAGTAAAGAAAACTGTTGGAAAAACCTCATGTTGTTCAAGATCAAATGAAGGAATGGTTTAGGAGAGGTGAATTTAAACCAAAAGAAGAAACGTTAATATTGGCAGCCCGAGATAGTGGACTATGTACACATTGGTTTACAAAGTGCATCGAACGGGTTCAGGTGCCTAGGCAGCGAGACATGTCCCTGTGGTCTATTTGACTGGGGACACATGGCTGAAGTGACAGTCAGCTGCAAAGAAATATGGCTGTTTGTAAATTCCCTGTGGGCAAAGAGAAGAATGTACTGCCATGCCCACAACTTCAATAACCAAATGCACAGGGGGAAAACAATGTCAATGGTCCCCAAGGGAACATGAGACAGCAGGCAATATGGCAGGCATCAGCAGCGGGCTGGCCAGAGGGAAGTCAGTGGCAGTAAAAATGCAGTGCACAATGGGCAGTGCCTTTATAATCTGTGTGTGTGGACCACTACCCCTTTCACAGTGTCTAGGGAACATTACCTAAAATGCATGCTAGAGCATAAATGTGACTACAGTAGCCTGCAGGATGTTCTCCATGCTGCAGCACAGTTCTACATGTTGTAGTTACATAAATATGTATTTTACACTGAGCACAATCCTCATTACTTCTTCTGCCTCCATGCATTTGGTTATTAAAGCTGTGAGCATGGCAGTGTGTGTTTCTCTTTGCCCACAGGGAATTTGCAAACAGCCATATTTCTCTGCAGCTGAATGCCACTTCAGCCATGTGTCGCCAGCCAAATGTACCACAGGGAAATGTTTTACTGCCTAGGTGCCTGAACCCCCATCGAACATGTGGGAGAAACAGACAAATGCAGGTTTTGTAGAACAAAATTGGAAACAAGTTGCATATCTTGTTGCTGATTTGGATATACTAATGGTAGAAAGACTGTATATTGGGAAGCATAATAATGTGACAAGACTGCTGCGTTGGGGACTGTGCAAATATTATAATATTGAAGTAGCTGAGAAGCACTGGAAACATGCCACAAAACATTATAGAATATGATGAAGTTTATATCACATAAGATCACCCATTACCAACAGTTCAAAAAATAGATGTGAGAAAAACAGATGTAGTAGTCCATGAAATTAAGACAAAAGTAGCATTGATAATTGAAATTGCTACACCCAGTGACTGCAGTGTCTTACGTACAGAGAGACACAAAGTCATAAAACACCAGGATTTGCAGGCAAAAATGAGGGTTTTATGGAAGGAAGATAGCCAGACAGTTCTAATAGTTATAGAAGCAACAGGTTTTATAAAAAAAAGAATTTACAATTGTACTTAGATATGTTACCGATACATGCAACACCATATAAATTGCAGGAGTCAATATTGGGCACATTGCGGGTGCTGCAAAGAACACTTCTGGCTAACATCAGAGACTGAAACAATACTAATTTCATGAACTTTAATCATACTCTGACTTAGGAATGGAATCCATTCCTGTCAGGGTATTAGAAACCCAAAAGACTTGGAGGAATTAAAAAAAGAGCATACACAAAATGCTTTAATCAGATTTTAATTTGATATATTAAGCAAAGTTGACAACTGAAAATATACTGTTCTGTGTTTTTGTAATGGATTCTGACTTCTGGAGTCCATGGCCTGAAAAGAGCTTGTAACATTGCTGCTTAGGTAATCATGCTATAATGTCAGACTTCATATGCTACATAAGTCATATAAAATCAATGTACCTATGACAATTTTTGCTCTGAACAGCTTTGCTCCTTTTTTGTTTATTTCTCAGTCATGCCACATGGAGCATTTATTATATTATATTATTCTGCTGGCTTGTGTGCTAGGCTTTGAAAGCAAAGAAAATTAAATCTGAAAGTAGGCAAAGTAGTGTGTTTTGTTGTCAAGATAAATGCAACACTTTTCTTTCATTTTGACATGCAATTTTGTGTGAGGCATGGCATTGGAGTCTTTATTATACCTTCCACAGTCTACTCTCTCAGACTTAGAAAGTGAAGAAAGAAAGCACAGTAATGTGTATTATTTCCAAACTGCAAGCAGCACTCTTTTTTCATTTTTAATATGCTGAGTTGTATGAGGCACGACTTTTTCAAACTATCTAGCAAAATTATACTTTCTACAGTTTTCTTTTGCTTCAGGGCAAATGGTTGTGTTCATATAAATTCATAGATTGAAAGATTGTTATTAGGCTAATACCCAGGTCACCTTTGTAAGCCTAGCCAAATTTCCCAAAAAGAATAGTGATGTCCTGTAGCCAAGTAGGACACTGAGGTCTAGGCATTTATAAGCTACCTCTGCCCAGAGACATGGGTGCCAGGCCTCGTGTACATTTTCTATTCCCCACCCACTGGTCTAGGCTGCACTTAAACTAGGTAATAGACAAATTCAGCTTGACATGAATGGGAAACCTGTTCCATAAGAGAGGCAGTCTCTGGGACATACCTGTCTCTCCAGCATGCTTTGTTAAAGTCACAGACAAAATTCAGGTCCTTAGACCTTGTATTTCTGGTACTGTTTGACTTACGAATATGCAGGAGATTCATAAGTGTGGGATTTGTGGATGCCTTGTAAGCCAGGCATAGATCACCCCTCTGCAATGTATAGCAGATTTTTCATGATATTTCATGGTATCTACACAGAGGCGGTTTTTATCCACTGTATATGATGATTATTATCCCAGGTATAATGGTTTACCATAGGCTGTGGGTGGCTATAGACAACTAATATCTACCACACTTTTACTAGTGCTATTTTAAGATATTTATTTGCTTTTTTCCTTAATGTTACAGTCACTTGGTGATGTTTGACAGTTGAGTAGTCTCCCTTCATCACAATTCTATTCATTTTATGTATTTTTGAGCATTTGCACTGTATAAAGTAATTCCTTAGAGAAACTACTTATCTACAGACCATGGCTGACTGTATTAAGATCCAATATTTGTACCTTTAATGATATTTTGTAAAGTTATTTTGTTTTGTTTTACTTCATACTGCAGTTATTGGTGGTATTTAACTGTTGATTAGTCTCTCATTAGACCCTCCTTTATTTATTTCATGTTCTGAGCAAGTAGTTTGTCATGTGCAATGCATGTAACTCAAAGACTAAAAACAATGCATTTTTGCATTGTTGCATGATGAGTGTGACCAGCAGAACCTGTGAGATTGCAGAGGGTAGAATCATCCTTAAAAAATGCATCAGTCATACCTAAGTTTTTAAACATGGCAGGCTTCCTTTTACAAGCGAACAAAAGAGACAACTACAATCACGACTCTCAGATTTCCTTTCTTAACTGTCTGTACCATGTGATGATATGACTAAGATGCTACTAAACCATACCTAAGCTTTTAAACATGGCAGGCTTCTTTTTACAAGCGAACAAAAGAGACAACTACAATCACGACTCTCAGATTTCCTTTCTTAACTGGCTGTACCATGTGATGATATGACTAAGATGCTACTAAACCATTTTAAACTCCCAAACAGATAAAGGATTTAACATCCAGCAGAACACCAACATCATGAAAAATGGACAACGAAGGTTAAGTTACACCAAAGGTGCAGACCAAAAGGCTGGACACTCTCAGGTAAAAAAAAAAAATTGTTATTCCATTTCTGCTCACCCCTTGAGGAAAATAAGAGAGAATGCATTCCAGCCAACGCAATATTCAAAATGAGACGGCACCATTAGAGCTTTATTTGATTTGAATTCTATATTCAGGTAACCCTGAAAAAGCAATTACCCCTTTAAATGGGTTTGGTGTAATAAATACAAATAATAAAACACCACTATATCAGGAAAAGGTAGATTATCAAGTCGTGTCACTTTCCCTTAAAAACAAGGAGAAGAAGAAGAGGAGGAGGTAACTGAGTGGTGAGAAACTTGTTAACTTTTGGGATAATAAATTAGAGAGAAAGTCAAATGCTTTCCTACCTCCTTAGAATTCTGCCCTCCAAGTATTCCTGAGTTACAGCAATGTGCCTCTCTATGAATGCAAACAAAAACAAGTCTTGCTTAGTGGGGATTTCCTACTCTATAGCTTGAGGAATACAGTAGCCAGAGTTTTCAGGTTCAAAGCAATTGTATTTAGTTAGAAAGGAATTAGATTTCCAGACATCAAAACGGCTATTAAGAAATTTAATTATTCTGTAGTTAGACATAATTCAGCTACAGTCTTGAAGGGTATAAATATTTTAGGAAAGACTGGCAACAAGGAAGCCATCAAGGATGCAGAGGACATGGAAACATTAAATGTTCAGAGGGTTTTTCTAATGTTTTCATGAATATTCTCCATCCTTGACTCTCTCTGTAACTAAGACAAAACAGGCCAGTTCATTAAAAAGTGAACTAAGGAAATAATACTTTTCTCAGTAGTGCAGTTTCATCTGCCTGTGGGAGGAGTGTTGGGGAAGACAACATTATCTTGGAAGGTGCTACTCCAGGGCACAGAGGAGCATACCCACTGGGGAGTGCCCCAGCTTTGATAGTTGTAAAAAGAAAAGATTGTTTTTTTTCTTTCAAGAATGTTCTGCAGAGCAGTCACAGTTTACAAACAGCTATGAAAAAATCAACTGTTGGCAGTTGCAAACCATTGCTGAATTTATGTCAACCAGTACTTTTTTAAGTAAGAAGGAGTTAAGCCAAACTCTAAGGTTTCCGACAATGCCTTTTAGTAATTTTAGCCCTGCTTTTGTTCAATGTCCTGTAAATTAAGCCAGCATTGGGTAAGAGGAGGACTGCAATCTCCACAATGTACTGAATTTACCTATGTTAGCTAAGCTAAAGCAGCCTATATATATTACCAGTTATGCACAACTTTGCAAGGCTTGTTGCAAAAGGAGTTTGATGGCCAGAGCTGAAGGTTATAAGTTGGCTGGAGAAAATTGAGCAATATGCCTCTCAATTGCCTCCAAATTTCCCTCAGAATTTTGCTCTGTCCCTCCTAAATCTGGAGATTTGGGGATTAAAGGTGATACTTAGTAAATAATGACAATAATTATAGTGTAAGAGAGTTACATAATTATTTGCAACTGTAAATAATGGCCTATGCCTACTTCTTTATTTCCTTCCAGGTAAAGAAATGGTTGACCTGGTCTCTGTCTTGTCTTACTTTTTATTTATCAATAATAATATTATTATTATTATTATTATTATTATTATTATTATTATTAATAGCAGTAGTACTATATGTTTGTTTGTTTGTTTGTTTATTTATTTATTAATTGTTGCCACCTTTCTGAAGTTGACAGACTTGGTAAATTAGTAAGTCAGACAACTTTAGAAAGATGGCAAAACAAAAATAAAAAAAAAAAAGAATTTGGAGTCTGGGTCAACAATTCCTATAACTGGAAGGGAACACTACCTTTCAAATTTTAATAACTGAAATATTTTGAATGTGAAGTTCATTAACAGGTCTGCATCAACATGCATTTTACTGAAGGATAACTCAAATACCTCCCATTATTAATACTTCTATTCCTTAATGACTTTCTTCTCCTCGGTTACAGAAATTGCTGACCCAGTCCCTGCCATGCCTTACTTTGTTCTTACTATTTTTTTTATCTTGAGGATGACAGTCTCCTGCTAAGTTGCATCTTGCAATGTTTAAGTAATAATCTTACATAGTTTGAATGTTGATACAATAACAGATGTTGCTTTAGCTTGTGTTTTCCGAATGATAAAACATCTGAAACTCAAATGTGTGTTATTATTTAATGACTACTGTCTTCAATGAGTTACCAGCAGACTACCAATTTTGGAATAACTAACCTATTACCAAGTTAGCCTACTCCTAGCCATATTGCTTCATGCTGACTGAAGGTTTTTTTTTGTTTGTTTTTGGAGGAATTGCTGCTCAGCTTGTCAACCCACAGACATGGACTTTTACAACGCATGACTCAGCAGTCATTTTTGGGTCTCCATGAGTGAAAAATGCATTATATTGTAACTGCTTGATAACTTTTTTTTTGCCTTCAAAATAGTATAACAGAAAAATGTTATATTGCAACCAGCTATTTTTTGTGCTTTCTTCCTAGTTAGTAAATGATCCACATTTTGGCCATTTGCTCCACATTGCAGGAGATCCAGTGTTCCACATTTTGAAGATGGAAGGTTAGTTTAGCTATGGATGTACTTGTGTGTTTATTGTAACAATAAGCTGCTTGTGATGGCCCTTTGGATGGTATGGTGAAAATATCAAACCAAACTTAATTGTCTGAGTACAAACAAGACTCAACAGAAGAATTTGATCAGCATTTGTAATATTTTAATTATCTCAGTCATTAAAACTACAAATGCTTAAATTATTCTGCTAAGACTTGTTCCCAGACAGTTATAACAGTCAGAAAATCATAACTGTATTTTTAAATCCCCCAAAAAACATTTGTTGCGATCAGACATTCTCTTTAGTGTGCTACCCCAAAGCATTCACGTCTAAATATTTTTTTATTGAAGTCATTAGTGCAAACTAAAAACAGAGTACAAAGGGGTTATTTTGTATATTTCAGTACTAAAGGGGTCATGTGGCTACATCTGTTTGGTACAGTATTGTCTTTTTCAGTACTAGGGGTTTACCCTGGCTAGATTTGTTTGGTACAGTATTGTGTCTTTCAGTACTGTGTTTTCCTTGGGGTGGAGCTAGAAAAATGCAACATGATATGGTCATTTACAGTAGTTATTGTATCCTTGTATTATGAGCTATTTCAAATGAATCAATATCATTAATTGCTTATAATATTGTAAATGGAGCTTTCTATATTATCATGATCTTGGAGGTCTTGTTCAGAGAATTAATTTCACTCCCTCCCATTAGTCATGCTAAACATAAAAAAAATATTTTTTCAACTCCCCTAGAAATAGAGTGGCAGTAGTATGAGTCACAGATATCTGCCATACCTTTTGAACTTTTTTTTGTCTGAATTACACTGATTTGTATTTGTATAGGTACTCTTACCTCTACATAGTGGTTGTGAATCCTCAACAAAATAAAATAGTTGAACTTCAGATTTTTTAAGACTAACAGTTTGTTCTCCTGCAGGTTCTGGAAGACCACCAAACAGCAGTGTCAAAAGTTTTCACTGCAATCTAGGAGCAATTAACTAACCACTATTTCTTAAGCTTCACAGAACTTCTAACAAACATCCGAACTACATTTGACATTCAGCAATGTTTGCAGCCAGAAGATGATTCATTTGTCTTAAATGTTGGCAAAATGTGCTACGGCTGTACAAACGTAGTTTCTGTCATGTCATAACCGTTCCTCTAAAGCACCATAGTACAAAATATGTACAACTTTCTGTTCTTGAATTTGTATGCAGAGACTGTTTTTCTTTTTACTGAGGCATAAATGCCCTTGCGCTACTCTCTCATTTCTGCTATTGTATTGCTATCTTGCTATCTGATTTGTTACCTTGTAGCATACTGTGTATGTACAGCCATTTATGAAGAAAGGAATAAATATAAAAATAAAACACAAAAAGATGTTATATCACTTTATTCACATCTAACACTTTGACATAACTTGTCTTCAAGAACCACCTCATATTAATGCATCTAAAACATACTTGGGAATGAGAAATTGGTAATTCCTCTCTGGTGTTCATATTGCCAGGAGTTGTGAATATGTAAATGTTGTTAGACTGTGTCATTTACTGTTTTTTCCCTTTTTTAAACAGACAAACATATGGAAATGACCTTTCATTTTTAGAAATGGGTTGCAACTGAATTGTTCGTATGTACTCTAGTATACTTTATTGGTATTATGTCCTGTCCTGCCCATGCAAGAAAAAGAGCATGAGACCACTACTGGAAAGGGTATGTATCATCTTATAACAAAGGCAATAAAGTGCTTGGGACACAGATAACAAAGGTAGCCACATCCTCAAAGAGATGTAAAGCCAATGCAAGATTTGTTCTTGTGCAATGCAAATACTCTGAATTAAAATAAAGTTTAAAATTGCATGCCAGGGTTGTAGGGAGTTAGTCAATGTAGTGTTGTTATCATCACTGAGACCAATGACATCTGGTTTTGCTTAAGGAACCAGCCATTGTAACTACTAAAATTTAAATGTTATCACATATTTCAGCATCCCTTCCAATGTGGTGGCATTTTATTCTGTGTCAAGGAAGATTTAACATGATCATTATTCTACAAATGTAACTTAGATGAGATGCTAGTAATAAGTATTACCTATAATAGTTATATGTGAGATATAGGTTTCCATCAGAGAGTTGATGATAGTAGGAACTTCATTAAGGAGCTAATGGCTTGCTTTATAGTTGATTACACTATATTGATTACACACTATATTCACAGGTGTTTTGAACTTTCCTAACATCTGCTAAGATACTTTAACTACTCATAATTCATTTGATAAAGAAACCTAGTAACACTCAGTAATACTTGACTGTTCTCAAAATATCTAAAGACCAACAAGAAGAGGACATCATATGCTGGATGCTGTGCATTTTAGGCATGGTTTTATTGTTAAGTGTGCTATTGTTCTCCAAGCTGAGAATTAGGTGATTTTGTAAGTACTTCTCATGTTAAGATGAAGGTACTATAATCCACTGCTAAGGGAAAATTAAAAATTCCCCTATGTAAAATACTGCCAAGTAGACTATAGTTCAATTTTCCAATAGCTGTGAACTTGATGGTGTCAGAACACAGGTAAGTACTAAGAAAGGGTAAACTTGATTTTACAAAAATGAGAGAAGTGATAATAAATATGTTCCTTCTAGTATGTTTATGGACATCAATAGGAATCTGCTCCTATGGTGTAACTGAAAAAAATAACTGATAAGAAAAACTATTGTTGGTCTATTTATAAAAGGAATGCTACCATGCATAACAGGAAATAGAATCAGCACTAAGGCATTTCTGCAGGGAAAATATCAGGTGGCTGAGGTCTGTTTATGAACATAAATTAGCTAATTAAACATCCAATAATAAAAATACCTTCTATAAACATATGAGATATTCATCAAAGATTTAGCCAGTAAATTTTTGTAAGAAGCAATTACACTGACATTAATGACACCCAGAGCACTGTGGAAGCTGTAGTCAGTAGTTTATTTAAGGATTTAGCAATACTACTAAAACTCCCATTTCAGTGGAAGTTATGCCTTAGCAGAAACATTTGTTTCAGACAAATGTGTACTGAAGGCCTTAGCTAAGATTAGATGTGATTCATCTGCTGGCCTAATTACTAACTTTTCCTCTTGTTCTTGGATTTATACAACTGTGCTGCAAATTCCTAAAGGGAGAGACATTGATATTTTAGATAATTATGACCATATCAGTCTGAAAAATAATTCAAATGGAAATGGGTCCATCTTACATAAGAGAAGGACAGCAATATAATAAAATGACCAAATGGCAGTAATTTTTTAAATTCTGGAAGGTTGGTTGATAATATTTCTAAAATCTCTTTATCTGGGATTCAACTACAGATTTTGGACTATGGACTTAATTTTGAATCCACAGTATTACCTCGTATTCATGAGTTAAAATGTGACATTTCAAAATTAGTTTGTAAACTGCATTTAGTGCATTTTTTGAATGTAATCATAATAGTGATGTTAACAGTTCACAATGCGATTGTGGGGACTTTTTTTCAGAAAGCTCTGAAGATGCTAGCTTTTATTCTTGTATATCTAACCTGAGGGATGATAGTGTGATGAATGCATATTGTCAGTTAGATACATTGAAAGTAGTGGTTAAAAAAATGTTTTATGCCTCCTTTTAAACATGATGGTATTAACCAGTGTTCTAACATGTTAAAGTTTGCTGTTGAGGCTGCTTAATGTTGAATTTAAGAAAAATAAACATAAAATAATGTATAATATGTCTAAAACTGAATGGAAGGAGCTGAAAGAGTTGTCACAAAATAATAATTTAGTAATTAAGCCCTCTGACAAGGACAATAAGATTGTTATTATGAATTAGAAACCATATTATAATATGTATATGTTGCATCTACAGAATAATGAGCTTTATGAAGTAAGTACTGTTTTTAATTATGAGCAAGCCATTACTAATTTCATGACTCCTTTAGAGAAGGGCTAAAGACTGGGATATTTTTCATGTGCAGATTTAGATGAAGAATTTCAAATTTTGGATTGTGAGCTAGCAGTTTTTTACTGCTTAACTAAAACCCATAAACATGCATTTAATCCTCCAGGCAGACCTATTGTGTCTGCCTGTAGATATTTTCTAGCTAATATGGGGAACTTTTTGCATTTTTTATTACCCTATATTTTACAGCTCCCTTCACATATTAGAGACACCAGTGATTTTTTAGATAAAATTTGAGATGTTGAACGGACTAATGATATGTATTTTGTTACTATCAATGTATGCAGTCTGTACACGATTATTGAACATAAGGGCTTGGAAGCTGTAAAGCACTTTTTAGGTGACTCTTCTTTATCTAATTTTACATTGGAATTGGAATATTTATGTTTAGTTAACATTTTTTATGTTAAATGGTTGCTTATATTGACAGCTGAAAGGCACACCCAAGGGGGCATCTTTTGCCTCCATGTATGCCAACTTAACTATGGGGTTATTTGAGTTGGAGTACCTTTATCATTGTGCTTTTTTAATAAATATGTGATTAAATACTGTTGGTTCAGTGATGATTTGATTTTTATTTGTAAAGGGGGCTATAGTGAAATTGATCAGTTCTTTCACTTCTTACAAGAGAATAGGTTTGGTTTCTCATTTGATGGATTACAATATGGTAGGCAGATTAATTTTTAGGATGTTACTTTAAGTATTAATAGAGACAATTATTTGTCTACTAATTTTTAGGATGTTACTTTAAGTATTAATAGAGACAATTATTTGTCTACCACTAAACATAGAAAATTTGAAGATGGGGATAGTTTTTAGATGGCCGTAGTTGCCACCTCCCCATATACTTAGAGCTCTCCCTTATGGTGAGTGTGTGCATCTTAGCAGGTTATGTAATGATGTTTATGGTTTTCATAGGGAGATTGACAGGATGATCTCTACGTTTTGTACAAGGGGTTGTAAATATGAAGTGGTTAGAGATGCTGTTTGTAAAATTTATAACAACTTTCGACCCCTTAGTTCAGAAATTGTTAGTGGTTCAAGAGTAAATAAGTATGACAATAGTGAAGAAAAAACAAAATTATTATTCTTTGCTCCTACTCAAAAATCACCACAAATTCACTTCACAATAACCTCTAACAATGGAACTACCATATCCCCTGATACTGCAACCCGTCTTCTGGGGATAACCATAGACAACAACCTTAGCTATGACGACCATATTAACACTACCATAAAGTCTGTCAACAAAAAAATAGGTTCCCTTTATAGAATCAAACCCTTCCTTACACCAACAGCCAGAACCACCATTGCCCAGACCCACCTGATCTCTACCCTGTTCTGTGCTTCTGCCATTTATACCAATCTTCCTAAAAACAACCTTAACAAAGTTGTTACTAGCTATAACAACATAGCCAGATTCGCCTCTGGCAACCCTTTCAGAACCCACCACTGTCTCAACCTCAAACAATTGGGATGGTTAGAACTGCAGCACCAACTACTCTGTCATCAACTTACTATAACCCAAAAGATACTTTATCACCCCTAATAATACCCCAATCCTCATTAATCTGACTACCCCTTACAAAAACCTTACAACTCTTCACTCAGCTAATAAGCTTCGAGTTTCCACTATTAAATCTAACAACAAAGCTGGGGACTCACTTTTCACTAACACAGTGGAAAAAGCCTGGGACCAGCTTCCAAGTAAACTTTCTACTCTCTCTTCTATACATCATTTTAAAAAGCATTTTAAAGAATATCTTAAAACTCATTGGCTTTGTCCCTGCACAAACCCTGACTAATTATCCCCTTTACCCATCTTGCTCTCCCTTTACTCCACTTCTCTACTGTACTACATTGCCTACCTGTCCTAACAATTAAGCTAACCTCAAACCAAGAGGTAATATGATCTCTGTCCTAGTACCAAAAAAAAAAATATATATATATATATATATATATATATATATATATATATATATGTTTTTTTTCCTCTCAAATGTTGTTTATTTTCTGTATTTGATCTTAGTTTATCCCCACTAAATGACTCTGTACACATTTATTTCTCTCAAATATTATTATCTGTATTTGATCACAGCTTAATCCCACTAAATGACACTGTACACATTCATCTTAAGTACAATCTATATTTTATGTTAATATTGTATAATAAGTTACTGCCTATGCTTGGAACTTTTCTCCCCAGGCCTCTACTGAAAATGGACAGGACATGTATCCAGTTAGACTAGCCCGGTCAACAAATGTAAAATAAAATAAATAAATAAATAAATAAAATAATAAAGATATGTTTACAATTAATAGGCATGCTTCACAAGATACAAGGCTACATAAAATGGGTTTTATTTTTGTTACCACTTATAGGACTTTTAGTAATAAAATGGTAGCTTTAGTTAACATTATTGGAAGTTTTTGTTTAAATTTAGAGACTTGGCAGGTGTGTTATGCCCTGTATTAAATATTTCTTACAGAAGGGGCAGAAACTTAAGAGACATCTTAGGTCAGAATTATTTTTTGTTACCTTCTTTTATTACAGTGAATCATTTTAATATTCTAGGTACACATAAATGTGGACATTGTAATATCTGCCGGTATATAGTCAGGACATTTGACCATATTAATGGTGCTCCTTTTACATGTTCTAAGAGCCATAATTGTGAAACTGAGGGGATAATTTATGCCCTTAAGTGTCCTTGTGATTTAGTATACATAGGGGAGAGCAAGAGAAAATGTAAATTGAGGTTGCAAGAGCATGTTAGAAATATTAGACAAAGTAAATTAGAAAGTCCGGTAACTAGTCATTTTGCACAGTTTCATAGTTCAGATCCTGTTGTACTTAACCATTTTAAAGAAAATTTCTGTAGGTTTTTGTTCTGATTATGCATATAAAGGGGAATTGTTATATAAAGAGGCTGTTTTTATTTTAAAGTTTAACACTTTGTGTCCCTCAAGTCTTAATTTAGAATGTAATTGGAAGATACTTATCTAATTTTGTACTTTTAGTTTTTATTGGTTAATGTTTAATTGATGTGAGTATTTTAACTAGCTTGTTTTAGGTTTGTACTCCTTTGAAGGCTGTGTATTAGCCAAGGCTCTAGAATGTGATAATTAAAGTTTTCTGCTTGGTTCCTTGCCGTGGTCAGTTTTGAAAAATAATTTAGGTATGTTTTCAATATACCAGCTTCAATTTCATCTCACCATAATTATTATTACATATGGACTAAAATCAATGTGGTTTGATAGCCAGATAACTTTTTATTTCAAATGTGCTTGTTTTTTTAACAATGTGATATCATTTATTGATGATGGCCCAAGTGGATATTATTTATCCTGACCTAGTGAAGGGCTACTGAATCAATCCCCCATAAATCTATTATTCAAACCATGCATATTTTAGAGGTAGAGCATTTGATCATTAGATGGACCAACAGGTGACAGTTATAAAATAGGTGGAGTTAGAGAGAAAGATCCATTGTCTACAGTCGGGAGAGATATTAAAGGAGTGCTACAAGATGTAAGCCTGGCCATTTCATTTCATGTATTCATGTTTAAATATCCTGCTGTGGACCAAGTACGGAATGGCAAGTTTATAGATGATACTAAAGCAGGTACCATCATTACTAGATTAGTGAATAGAATTATATCCAACACTAAGAAGTGCAGCATGTTGCATTTTATAACCAATAATAGAGAGGATCCATATTCTATAATTACTCTTAGCTGGGATGAATCATGTTAAAGGCTTGAGCACTGATGCTGAAAACAAGCTCAATTTTAAGAAAATGTTAATCTTACAGTAAGGAAAAGTTTTAGTATAAGCAAAGGTATACAGTTATCAATCTCTTTTAGAGATAATACTGTAAAGATACATATTTAGAAATCATTTATATGACAACTCTTAGACATTATGTATCCTTCTGTATTTACAGTATTGAGAATATTAAGAAGTAATAAAGGGCATAGACATGTTACACCATGAAAATTAGAAGCATACTATCTCTATCACACTCTGCATACTAAGTATTTTAATACTCCATTTTGTCTATAGCAGGGTGACTTCATCTTGATCTGTTAGCAGGTAAAATATGGGATACTTGCAGAACAAATGGAAATAAGTGCATATCACATCCTCATTCTAACAGAAATAGTCACTTATTGATTAACATTTCATTACAAAGCTTAATACAGTGTTAAAGAAAAGAAGACGGGCAAGCTTTTCGCAGCAATTAACTTTGAGAATAAGACAGACTATTAACTTAAATAATTTCAAAATTAAGCCTAATCTTTGGTTTGGGGGCCTGACTTACAAGCTATATACTGCTATGTAGTATTCCATACAATCACCAAATGAGGTTCTTGAGTCTGTTGCTTGGGCAGTATTTCAACAATTCCAAAATGTACTTCTATTTACAACCAGCCAGTTATCTAATATTGCATTATTATATTGTTGACAATTTTAAAACTTAGATTCTGTCACTCATGTTAGACACCATACAGAGTCTAACCACATTCTTTAAACATGACAACAAGTATAACTGTGTAGCACTGATCATGCCTAGGTATGAGACATCAGTGGTTGGTATACCAGTTCATTGACCTAAATGTACAATAACTTCCAGTTTCTTCAAAAAATGACCACAGTGTTATTTAACTTATTAAAAAATACAAAGGTGTTGGCCAACAACTGTTTGCATATAGTCTCAGCAATGCTTTTCTGTTGTATCTGAATATCATGAAGTGGTAGTACAAACAATGCAATATTAAAATATGTTTAACATCAAATTATAGTTATTGACTATCATGTTAGAATAATGACCCTAAAATGGCCTGGCTAATCACCTTAGTCAGGTGTGTGTAAATATGCAGTCAGTCTCCCTATTCATTGGAGTCTTCCCTGTAAGCAAAACAAATAAATAACCAATCATTTGCCAATGCTAAATGCTGGCTTGCAGATACAGGTAGTATCACATTATGGTACAATAGAATGATGGGATGGTGATGTTGGACATAGGAAGTGACTTGAGAAACATGCCATTCACAGTAGATATTCCATCATGAAAAATGAAATTAAATATTCTTCTTGCCAATATTTGGCTATTGTTTCTCACTGCTGACTATCAAAGAATATTGCCTGTTAGAAAATTGTAGAGCACTATTGTATTGTCTGAGGGAATAATAAAAGAAATGGATGCCAATAGTAAGAATAAGAGAAATGGTCTGAAAAACAACAGATCATGTATTGTGGTTTTAAAATCATGTAAAATAAACTGTATTAGTGCGCTTGCCTGCTTTTGTCTATTACTTCTACTGGGTAATAGATAATGCTATTTGTCAATAAAGCAAAACTATATTGTTGTATGTATTTCCCTATGATCATATTTTTCATCATTAAAAACTGAACTAGAATGCAAGAATATGAAAACTGCTATATCTACATGCAAGCAATGCATCAATCAAAGTTTATAGTCATGTAAATTGAAGTGAAATATTCATGTTGCTTATATTTGAGAATCACTTCTCACTAGCAAGTATCACAACATACTGATTGTCAAACATTCAGGACCTAGATGCTGAACATCTTTTCTCCATGATGATTGCTTTTTGAATTACAACATTTTTTTCAATATTAATGATAGCATGAAATGCAATGGAAAACTATGTAAGACCTCTACAGTCACAGGCAAATAACGCACAAGATAATATTTTCAATCATATAAAAGAAAAACTGATTTAATTTGCTTCTGTGCAGCCATTAGTTCTTAACATTCGGTATTACAGAATAGCACTTGTCAAAGAATAATGATTATGATTCTAACCCATACTCCTCTCCCTTCTAGTCTGTATTTAGCTATTACTTTTTACTTTCAGCAATCAGAGAATAGCAATTGCTAAAAAATAAGAATTTAATGCTGAAAGTAGTTTTTTCCATCATAACTTTTTCTGCAGCATTTTTTTTCAGTATTAAAAAAAAATAAAATAAAACAGAAACTAAAAAGAAATATGTAAACTACTATGGCCATATGGAAGCAGTGCATGAAATGATATCTGCAAATATGTAAGACAAAAACACAAATGCTCCTGTGATATATACTTGACTATTATTTCTCAAAGTTGGGTATCAGAGAATATAACTTCTCCAAATCCGAGTCTGTGAAGCTGGATATTGCTCTCCCATGACCAGTTTTGTATATATATTAAAGACTTTTCCATGATTATTATTTTTCATTATTACTAAGAACAAGAGCTGCAAAGCAACAACATGTGAGCTCTCATTTCTCATCATTGCAAGTCCACTCTGTATGATGTTTCCTTTATACTGAGCAGTAGAAATAATAAGCAAATACAAACAAGAGGATTATTTCATGGAAATAGTGCACCGAATGATGTTTCCAATCAAATGAAACAATCGGTCTGATTGTATTTAGCTATTTTTTTTATCATTTTCAGGTATCAAAAAGCTCTATTTGCCAAAGAACGAAACAGTCAACCAAATTACAATTGTAGTTATGTAAAATAAGTTACACATTCCTCTTGCTTATATCTGGATGTTACTTTTCACTGTCAGGTATCATAAATCCACACTTGCCAAGAATATAGCTCATGATGTTGTATATTGCTGACCCATGATCGTCTTTTTCACAAGGACATTTGTATCATATCATTAGTACAGCCTCCAGATTATGCATTTTACTGGCATCCAGTGTTGCACTTTACATTGTTGATTGATTACAGCATTTAACCATCATAAAAGATACAGTGGGCAGTCAAGTCATTATACACTACTGTATGTTGTTTCCCCACTCTTCATCTTTTTTTACAAGTTTGTTTGCGTGATGTAATACAGCTTACACATGATGCATATTTTAGTTCTTAATGTACTTTGTATGGCTGGATGATTATAGCTTTCAACCTGCAAAGACAAGCATCATGGACAGTCAAGGTATTACACAGTACAGTAACATCCTTATGTAAGTGCTGTACAAAAGAATATTTGTAATCATGTTAATATAATGACATATAGTAAAATATTCCTGATTCCTGTGTCTGGCTATTATTCCCTACTATTCAGTAGCAGGAAATAGAGTTTGTCAAAGAATCAAGACTGTTATGCTGACTGCTGTTTTCATAGGATCATATTCATTGCATCCACATTTGTGTGGCAAATTTAATTCAGCTTTCCCTAAAAATTATTCCATAGTACTGTATCTTTATCCTGCCAGCAGAATACCAAATTATATCATACAAAACAAAGTGACATATTCCTGTTGCTTATATTTGGCTATTATTTTGTATAATGTGACATCAGACAATAGTTATTATCAAAGAATAAGCACCATAATACAGTACATTGTTTTCCACTAATCATCTTTTTTCACAAACTCATTAGTAAAGCAAAATTAATATATCCCCCCAGATGTTAAGCTGTCCCATGCATAGTTTTATTAATATGGCTTCCATATGCTACTCAATTCTGTACCCACCAGAATTTATACAATATACAGATGTTAGTATCCTGTGTGTCATTGAAGTAATATGTTCTGTAGATGTTAAGCTATTCTGCATGCAGCCAAATTAATATGGTCCTCAGATATTCTGCTTTGAACAGTTGAATGAACACAGCATTCAGCAAAGGAGACAACGCGCCAAGCAATATTGTTAACCATGTAAACTAAATGAACCATTTCTTCTTACCCATATTTGGTTATTATTTTATTGGGTATTAAAAAAAGATCCTTGTTGTCAATCAGCATTCAGAGATGATCATGGAAAAGTAATGTAAGCCATATTGATCTTCATTAACATAAATAAGGGAAACTGATTTTGCCTGAGTCAAGCTAAAACATTTTACTTTGCAGTTTACAACAATGGCTAAGTTGTTCTATGCCTGGTTGAACTAATTAATCCTCCAGATGTGTAGCCATTCTGCATAGGACAGAACTAAAACTAGCACCATATGGTAAGGTGTTCTGTGAAGTGGAGACAATGCATAAAAGAATTAAGTCACCCTCCAAATGTATTGTTGAATTAATGCAACTTGCAAATGCTAAACTGTGCACAAGAAAATCATCACAAATGGGAAACTGATTTTACTTCAGCTGAGCTGAATATCTTTTGTACTTCATGATCATGGAGATGCAACATACCTGGTATTTAAAATGATCACTGGAAAGCAGCATACATTTTGCTCTTGTTAGGAAAAAGAGGACTAGACAGCTAGTCTTAGCAAGGTAGAATATGTGATCAAATTGGGTCTATGTTTAAGCATCAAAAGAAAAATATGGCAAACAGCTACTAATTGAATGTTTAACAGTGAAAGCATAATGTTCCAAAAATGCATAACAATGAAAAATAATTCATCAAATGACCACAGTTGACCAACATCCAGGGAGTACCGCGATGCATAAGGTAAGTAAAGGAAACCTTTTAAATTTGTCCTATTCCCCACTGTGGTGCGATCTTGGAGTTGATATATATATATATATATATATATATATATATATATATATATATATATATATATATAGTTAAGGGGTGTGGAGGTGCAGCTCACCACATTGTGGGGTGTGGGGGTGGACCCCCATCTTGGTTGGTTACATTTGCAATATTGGCCAACTATGGTCATTCGATGAATTATTTTTTGTTGTTATGTGTTTTTGGAACATACAACTTTTACTGCTTATCATTCAATTAGTAGCTGTTTGCTGTATATTTTTTTGATATGCGAACATAGACCTGACCAAATTTGTTTTCAGAATCTCATTGCAAAATGTTTCTCCACATTGTTACTATTCATTGTCTATTAATATAAAACAAGCAATGCTCTTATTTTTGGAAGATTGTTTTCATCTTTTATTCATTTGCATAATAGTTGGCATTGGTCTTTATTCATTTGTGCACTGACCACTAGAACACTTCTGTTAACTAAATCAATCCTTTGCCCTCCTGCTTGTACATAAGCCAACACAATGCAAAGACACTCTCTGAACATTATCCTCATCAACAGTTTTCTCCCACAGGGTATGATTCATTATTTTTAGTCCAGCCATCAACCATGTAAATAACATTCATCATGTCACTAAATGGGTGGATGCAGCTATGCCCATTCTTTGCACATTTACTTATGTGTAATTCCATAACTACATACTGCTTCTTACAGTAAACTACTTTGAGAACATATTGTCAATACTTGAGTTCTTCCCACAATGAAGATACGTCCATGCAGATTCCTTAACTTTTCAGTTACATGCTCAGTGGTCTAGTTTGCTATGGCCTTTCAGCTCTACAAATGTTCACTTTTCTTTTTTCCTTTATCAAGATCAAAGTGAAGACTCACCTCTGCAGTCATTCTTGCAATCTTTTCAGCAGAAATGCCCCCACATAGTACACTCTTTCTGAGGTTGGGATTTTTAGGATCCTTCAAGTTACTGAACCGGCTTCTTACCCTGTTCTTGTACTTCATGTCAGTGCATTTCATCTCCTGGTAAATATGTGGTTCTTTGTCAAGGAATAGTAGTTAGAAATAGCAGGACAACCATCAAGCTTTTAAAATAACTGCATTGTTATCCTTTAAATGACAGAACAAGTCATAATAAAGAGGAAACCAGAGACTGAGTAAACAGTAAAAATGCATACCTTGGGATAGGTTATTGCAATGTAATATATATGTGCACGAACATGGATATGAGCAACCACATGAGCATATGCACATGCAAACTCATATATGTGAACATGCACACTACTTATTATGCATAGTTAAGTGCCTCCTAATCAATTGTGCAAGGGTGTTTCAGACCAAACATCCATCCATGCATCTACACCACCTTTTTTCCCATTTTTCGCATGTGGGGTTGGGGTGTCACATCAATAGTGACAATCGTCTAGAGCCAGTGTTCATACCACTGGTGGCTAGAATGTTGTGGTCGTTATTCCGTACAAATATGTACATTAAACTTATAGCTCATTTAGTGTGTCCAGTCCAACTACTACATATCTTTGCAATATGAGGGAAAACCAGTGCACCCAGAGTAATCCCATGGCAGCACAGATTGGACATGAAGACTCCATACAGAAGGCATGCCAGCCAAGAATCAAACCTGAAAACCTCTTCCTGTAAGGTGACAATGCTAACTGCTGTTCCACTTTGCTGGCCTATTTCAGGCCATATTCTATGGCAAAAATACTATTTACACATATCATCAATAATGTTTTAATGGCATTTTTAGCATTTTGTTATATTAAAAGAAGATTTATAAAAACTTCTAGCTAGAGTGCAATCCACAGCATTAATAATTTTCCAGTACCTTTCCATTTTTTGCAGACTGTAGTTTCCAGGATAGGACAGTTCTTTACTACCAAACTTGCACATTGTTTAGTTACAATCTTTGATGAAACTCTCTATTCTTAGTCTCTTATAATGGTGTTGGATGTATGGTGCAACTATTGCTCCTGAAACAAATAAAACGCCAGGGGAGTAAATGCTCAAGTTTTTATTTAATCAGTAAGCCACACCAGAATGTGGATTACCCTCAGACAGTGGTATTATGCCTCCCAAAAAGGTTTAAAGTAGGACCATGCATCACAAACACACATATCTAAACAAGGTAGCCACAAATATACAAAACCACATATACAGCTTTGCAGCTTTATAGGATCTACATATTTTTCTTATATGTGACATTCCTTTATAAAACTGCATTGCAATGAATTTTTTGCAACATTATAAGAATTTTAAATTCTTTTTCTACTAATATGTAGTGGTTAACTTCAAACATATTTAATATTAAAAAATCTGTTGTGCATATCATTAAATTTTATCAACAGCAAAACATAAGGCTAAAACAGTTCTATAAATATTAATACTTACACTCTCTTTGTGTGCATCCCTTTGCAGGAAAAACACACAGAGACAATTTATATATGAGTGTGTGTGTGTGTGTGTGTGTGTGTGTGTGTGTGTGTGTGTGTGTGTGTGCACCTGCACATGCATGTATTTGTATGTGTGTGCATATGCTCACATTTGTCTATATCTGGAAACCACAAAGTGAGCTGACACCACAGGAACAAAAAATAGAATTTAATATTAAGCGCTTTCGTCACAAATTACAGTTGACTTCTTCAGAAAAAACAGAGTATCACCTCTCAACTCCTTAAATACTCATTACAATGACATCATTAACAAGTGTGTGTTGAGCACCATATATATTTAAAGATACAGACTCCCTTTTTCACCCTTTATACATGCAAAGTTAAAAATGATGTTAAACTGCATATAATATCTAATTATATTAAATACTTCAGACTTAAAATGTTGACTTAGGTTATAAAGATATTAAAATAATAAAATAAGCTAATTATATAAAAAAATAGCTTTTAACTTCAAAAAATGGTTATTGAGACCATGTCATTCAATCCTGGGTTAATGTTGGCATTAACCCTCAATTGCTATAACAGTTTTTTATATTCAAGCAAATATTCCATAGGACCTCCTCTCTCATCCACCATAAGTTGTTCAAGAACTGTGAATTTAAAATTGTGACCTGGGTAGGTATTGACATGCTTAGCCAGTGAATTTTTTAGATTAATTTTCCTAATGTTGTATAAATGTTGGTATATACATGTTCAAAAGGCATTCTTTGTTTTGCCTATATAAAAACAAGCACATGTCTGATAAATACCAGCATATATGACATTCTTACTACTACAGTTGTACTTATGTAGTAGTTTCACCCATCCATAACTTTAAGGATACGCTGTCACCTTCCAAAATGTAATTGCAGTGAGTACACTGATTACATTTAGACATTCTCCCTAGTTCTCCGAAAGTATTGCCACCTTTTTCCTCTCTAAGATGTTTTTAACAATGGTGTCCTTTCTATACACAACCACTGGCACTTCCCCAATACTCTCTACTAGAGCTGGATCCCTTGACAAAATAAACCAGTTCTTGAAAACAATGTCCCGAATCAGTGGGAACTAGGGTGTATAAGTTAATATAAGGCCATGATGGAAACAACTAGAAGGTGAGTTACTGTTCTCCAATGGAGCACACAGTCTCGTGATATCAATCCCTAACAACGGATAGAAGTGACCCTCTAATCTCTTCTTGGTCACTTCATCAAGCAAGCGTGTCACAAATTGCTCTGGGTAACCCCTGTGTACCAACATCCTCAATAAAACTTCCCTTTCTTCATAAAAATCTTCGATCTTACTAATCATGCGAGCCAACCTCACTCCCTGGCCTTTAACCAGTGATCATTTTTGATGGACTGGGTGCCCGCTCTCATAATAAAGAAGGGAGTTCGAGTAAGTTGGTTTACGATAAATGGTGGAGCAAAATTGTGCAGAAGCATAATCTTTGCTAATCCTGATATCCAGATAACTAATGGAATCTAAATAGTTTCCATGGTGAATTCCAGAAACGTGGTACTAGAATTGAGGAACAGTAAGAAATCATGCAACTGGTCATAATTGCCATTCCATAAAATCAGGATGTCATCTAGGTAACGTCCATAAAACTTACAACATGACATCCCTTCAGATGGAAAAACCTTGGAAAGTTCCCACTAGGTCAGGACTATGTTTGCAAAAATGGTGCACAGGCTGCGCCCATAGCCCACCCCTGTGCTCTGTTTGAACAACTAACCCTCATAAATTACAAAACTGTTCTCCAGCACCAGTTCCATCAATGTCCTTAAAGGTGAAAACTTGGTGTACTGGCATAGAAAGTCATAAAACATATCTACGCCTTCATTGTGGGGAATTACAGTAAATAAGTCCTTCACATCTATTGTTGTAAAAATAATATCGCTACCAAAATACTCCTGTTTTATTTTTTTATTTATTTTTTTTTTTACATCCGGCACCCACCTTTAAGACCAATCATGGATGCAAAAGGATCTAAGACTTTTTCAATTGCAAAGTTCTTGGAATCACAGATAAAGAACTGTTTAAGTCCTTTTTCACATATTATCAAGGACTCCTGGGATTGTCTTAAAAAAATAAAAAAATAAAAAATAAAACAGGAGTATTTTGGTAGTGATATTATTTTTACAACAATAGATGTGAAGGACGTATTTAATGTAATTCCCCACAATGAAGGCGTAGATATGTTTTATGACTTTCTATGTCAGTACACCAAGTTTTTGCACACTAAAATTTTGACTTTAAGGACATTGATGGAACTGGTGCTGGAGAACAGTTTTGTAATTTATGAGGGTCAATTGTTCAAACAGAGCACAGGGGTGGCTATGGGCGCAGCCTATGCACCAGTTTTTGCAAACATAGTCCTGACCCAGTGGGAACTTTCCAAGGTTTTTTCATCTGAAGGGATGTCATGTTGTAAGTTTTACGGATGTTACCTAGATGACATCCTGATTTTATGGAATGGCAATTACGACCAGTTGCATGATTTCTTACTGTTCCTCAATTCTAGTACCACATTTCTGGAATTCACCATGGAAACTCATTTAGATTCCATTAGTTATCTGGATATCAGGATTAGCAAAGATTATGCTTCTGCACAATTTTGCTCCACCATTTATCGTAAACCAACTTACTCAAACTCCCTTCTTCATTATAAGAGCGGGCACCCAGTCCATCAAAAATGATCCCTGGTTAAAGGCCAGGGAGTGATGTTGGCTTACATGATTAGTAAGATCGAAGATTTTTATGAAGGGAAGTTTTATTGAGGATGTTGGTACACAGAGGTTACCCGGAGCAATTTGTGACACCCCTGCTTGATGAAATGACCAAGAAGAGATTACAGGGTCACTTCTATCCATTGTTAGGGATTGACATCACGAACACTGTGTGCTCCATTGGAGAACAGTAACTCATCTTCTGATTGTTTCCATCATGGCCTTATATTAACGTATACACCCCAGTTCCCACTGATTCAGGACATTGTTTTCAAGAACTGGTTTATTTTGCCAGGGGATCCAACTCTAGTAGAGAGTATAGGAGAAGTGGTTGTGTATAGAAAGGACACCAGTGTTAAAAACATCTTAGAGAGGAAAAAAGGTGGTAATACTTTCGGAGCACTAGGGAGAATGTCTAAATGTAATCAGTGTACTCACTGCAATTACATTTTGGAAGGTGACAGCGTATTCCTTAAAGGTTATGGATGGGTGAAACTGCTACATAATTACAACTGTAGTAGTAAGAATGTCATATATAGTGGTATTTGTCAGGGATGTGCTTGTTTTTATATAGGCAAAACAAAGAATGCCTTTTGAGCACGTATATACCAACATTTTTATGACATTAGGAAATTTAATCTAAAAATTCACTGGCTAAGCATGTCATTACCTACCCAGGTCACAATTTAAAATTCACAGTTCTTGAACATCTTATGGTGGATGAGAGAGGAGGTCCTATGGAATATTTGCTTGAGTATAAAGAATTGTTATGGCAATTGAGGGTTAATGCCAGCATTAACCCAGGATTGAATGACATGGTCTCAATAACCAGTTTTTTTAAGTTAAAAGCTAATTTTTTTATATAATTAGCTTATTTTATTATTTTAATATCTTTATAACCTAAGTCAACATTTTAAGTCTGAAGTATTTAATATAATTAGATATTATATGCAGTTTAACATCATTTTTAACTTTGTATGTATAAAGGGTGAAAAAGGGAGTCTGTATCTTTAAATGCATATGGTGCTCAACACACACTTGTTAATGATGTCATTGTAATGAGTATTTAAGGAGTTGAGAGGTGATACTCTGTTTTTTCTGAAGAAGTCAACTGTAATTTGTGACGAAAGCGCTCAATATTAAATTCTATTTTTTGTTCCTGTGGTGTCGGCTCACTTTGTGGTTTCCCAGTTTAGTTTCATTTTGGTTGGTTTATTTGTCTACATCTATATAAGTATTTGATTACTTTTTAATATGTATTGTTTGTATATTTGTTTATTTATGCACAAGTACTTTGCAAAGTTTTTAACTAACATTTATGGTTTTTAATGGTTGATTTTGAGTGGTATTAATTAGATAATTGAATAATTTATAACTCAAAGTAAATGTGGAGGGGAGGGTATAAAAGCTGCTTCAATTTATGGTTTGTTACATCTGATGAAGTCTAGTGGATGAAAACTCTTTGGAGATTTTTGGCATTTATGCATTAAACCTATTGTGGCTGCTACACGTTTACTTCGTGGTTATTCAGATACCTCCAACTGATACCTTTTGTTACTGTTTTTGGTTTCTTAGTTGTTCAAGGTACCCGTCCTATTCGGTTTTTATACTTAAATAAGTTGCAGGAAATTGAAAGGAAGACTGCAGAATCTGTAACAGTTGAAGAATAGAATTTTTGCGGAGTATTTATAAAGCTGAACAGTGTTTATTAAAAGGTACCTAATACAGACAATGACAGAGAAGTACTTACCCTTCTCAAGATTAATTGGAAAACAGCTAGCTTATTGCAGGAATTTGCACCACATGTAAATGCAGCTATTAATATATTTGCTGAGAATGTAGAGACTGTTCAGAATCAGCTGAATAATTGTCATATACTTGATATCTGAAAAAATCAGATTCCATGAGAATTACCAGTAAGAAGGGATAAGAAGTAGATGTGACTAAAATAAAGATGCAACTAGAATGCAATACTTTTGATAGAAGCAAAAAATGACACATTAAAGGATAAACTGAGAAAATAACCAGTTAAGAAAGCTTAATTTTAGAAGTAGGTCTAATTTATAAAGTATGTAAAGAGATTAACAGCAATAGAAAATGAGTTGTCAAAATGATATGTATTATTAATGTATTTATTTATACACTTTGTTAACTGTGGTAGTGCACTGATCCCATTGGAATAATGTCAGTCTCAGCCAGGAATGTGAACACACACAAGTGGAAAAATAAAAATAATTTATATAATAAAAGAGAACACTAAAATGAAGGAATTGTTAATATACAATAGAAAAAAATGATTTTAAGAAAGTAGTTGACAGAAGCCACTATGTACAGTATTTACACCAGTTAGAGTAGGCATCTTAGGAGTTAGAGAAGAAATGAGATAGAGAAAAGTATAGGCAGTGCGTGTCAGAGATTAGGGAGACTAGGTTATGTGACCTGAAGCATATCATAGGTTCATAGGTTCATAGGTTCATACTAGGCTATCTGCCCTAGGGCATTTATAAGCCTAGCTAGAGTGTGTTTGGCTTTTGCCACCCATTTTAAATTAATTTTGCTATGCCCTTTTTCAAGGTTAGTATACTGCGCCTCTGTCTAACAGTGACACAGAAGTGATACCCGGGGTAAACCTACGATCTCCCATCCACTCATCAAGATTCCTCTTGAAGAGAGTCAATGAGAGACTCTGCCTAACCTGGACTGGGATTTTATTCCAGAGTGAAGGGAGCCTCTGGGTTATGAATCTGTCCCTCCAGCATGTCCTATTTATTTCAGTGCTGAGGTTCAAGTCTCTCGAGTGCGTAGCTTGATGGGATTTGGATTTTCTGAGGTGCAGCATGTCCATTAATTCGGGTTGGACATGGCTTTATCGTCAGGCACAGATCGCCTCTGAGCAGGCGGTATGCCACTGAGTAGAGCTGGAGTTTCTTTAACCGGGCAGCATATGGCATCTGTTTGAGCCCTTTGATCCTCTTGGTGAGGTACTTTTGGGGTCTTTCCAGTTGCTGCAGGTGTCTGGTAAGGTACATCCCAAAAGGGGCATTGTACTCAATTATGGGCCTGATGAGGGATGAGTAAAGAGGCACGATGACCTCCCCTGATCTAGATGTGAATCCCTTCATGATTAGGTGGGCTATATAAAATGTTTTTCTAACCACTTTGGCCACGTGGTTGTCAAATGAGAGATTGCTATCAACTTGGGTCCCCAGGTCCCTAATTACTTCTTCTGTACTTAATGGATTACCACCTATGTGGTAATTTGTGGGCACTTTGTTTTAGACAAAGGGGATGACTATACACTGTTTGGCGTTTAGCTTGAGGCCATGGCTCTGGCACCAGTTGTCTGTTTCTATGAGGCCCTTTTGGAGGATGCTTGTGTCGGCTGGAGAGTCGATTATGGCACCCAGTTTGTAGTCATCTGCGAACTTGGTCAGCCACAGTCCTTCCGTGTTGGCCTGTACCTCCGAGAAATATATACCGAACAAGAGAGGTCCCAGGACTGAGCCTTGTGGGACGCCACTTGTAACTGGTTTGGAGTCTGACATGGCTCCAGCAATTCTAACCATGTGGGTTCTGTCCTTGAGCCAGTTTGCAACCCATCTAGTGACATAGGGGTTTATATTTAAGCTGGTGAGCTTATCTATAATGCCCGAATGGGGTATTGTATCGAAGGCTTTAGCTTATGCTGGGAGGTGTTCTTTAACTTGGCCTGAAAGGAGGAATAATTGGAGGGGTCTTTATGATTTGAGGGAAGATCCCTCCAGAGTTTGGATCCAAGGGTAGAAAGGGAGTGGGTTAGAGCATAGAAGCATTAGAATTTGATGCAAAGTTTAACTCAACCTAGTTTAAGAAATAAAATAAAAAGTAATCTGCAGCACCAGTGTGGTAATAGCAAAAAAAAAAAGAAAAGGAAGAAAGAGAGAACATTTTAAAATAAACACACACAAAAGTAAGTACAGATGGAAACCTGCTTTTTTCAATAGCTGAAAACAAATTATGAATTTAAAGACAAATCCAAGGTAACACCTTCATCTCTCTTCCAAAAGATACTTCAGCAGACAACTCCAACGCAAAAAAAAAACACTAATGCAAAAAAAATCTACTACAAGTACTCAAAAATGAAAATGAAAGCTAAAAATAAAAACTCATTTTTATCTGTTGAGAGACAAAAGCAGTTAATGTCATATTTGTGTTTTAATTCATGATTTGTTTTCAGATACTAAAAATAGCTTTTCAATTCTTACCCAAGTGTGTGTGTGTTTAACTATTACTGAGACTAGTTTGTCAGATTCTATGTATGATATAAATATGCATGACAGAGACATAATCTACAATATTATTCTTTAGAATAAAAGTATACTTCAATTGCAAATAATTAGATTTTATTCAAAACTCTAATCCTGTTAAAGGCTAAAGTAAAAGAAAATAGCATGCAAATTAAATGCAAACTCAATCATGCAAAATAATGACAATAACTCCAAAATGAATCTGACTGCTGTTATGAAAATGCACAATAAGCAAGTTTAGGTGCAACATAATATGGGCAACATTCACAGTCGATTGTAAACATTGGAAGAGTCAGTTTGAAACATCAACAGCACTCTCTCTACATTTGTGGAATAATTATGAAAAGTTGTGAGGGGGGAAAAAAGAGGAATAAGCCTGCCCCTCTTCTCCTCCCACCAGCCTGACCAGGCTGTTACCCCTCCTTCCTAACAAAACTTCCAACAAAACCTTCCAAAACAGACCTAATCACACATTAAAAAGAGATGAAGCCAAACCTCATTTGGTGTACTCCATCCTCACTAAACCAAACTGGATCTCTGTCATCAAGCTCCTAAAACCCTATCATATAAATGTCCAAAGCAGCCAATTACCTAAGTGGCTGAAAATTAACCAATGATCCCTCTCCATTTCCAAAATAACACTCATAACCCTGTATAACCCTAACTACCAACAGTAGCTTCTAATGATCCCCAGGTCATTACCTGCCAAAGTACCTTACTAAAACAAAGTAAGGTCAATTGCATGCTCTCATGCCTAACAGCAGCCCCAGTTTACCACCCATTGGATGTAATAATGACCAAAATGAGATTTCCTTTCTAAAAGATCAGTATAATAGCAATCCCACCATCACACCAACTCTCCATTATAAGGCAAGAAAACATTTGATGACCAACATAGCATTTGCTAACCAACAAACCACCATCTTAATGACTTCAATACATCCATAAAGCAAATGCCATACAGACTGTAACCCAGTGAGCCTCAATTCAGCAATGCCAACCCTCAGAACAAAAGCTATCTTGTCAGTGGCCACTGACTGTCAATCTTCACCCTATCAAATGTACCCCAACCCTTCCTGCATATGAACCACTATCCAAGATCTGGTAAATGAATGTAGCTCTGCCACATGTGCAACTACACTAATCGCAACTAAATCCTCCTTGACCAACTGAGCTGCCTTACCTTGATCCCAAGCCTGATCTAAATAACTCAGTCCTTCCCACCAAACTCCTTTCCCCAGGCAGCTGCAACACATATTTATTTAACAGTGCCTTATCATATGCCTTCCTTAGAAAAGTTGCCCCAGACTCCTGCAGAAATCATCTAATCCTTCTAACCCAACCTGTCACACCTCATCTAGCAGCTTGAACAACCCATACCACTGCCATATTAACCTGATAAAAATGAACCCTATTCCCCAACAACTTCTCCTGGCAAACCTATAAATCCATCTAAATTGAAACTAACTCCAAATATTCAACATCCCTCCTCCAATCCTCCTTCTCTCCTGCCAGCCAACAAGCCCAAAACCAAACCCCGCAAAGTAACTCAGTACCTTCTGCCACCTTTGCAAACAAAAGCAAATCTCCATGAACTATCCAATCCATCTGCCAAATGGCCGTACCACTAAACTGCTCCAAAAGACACCACAATACTAAAACAACATACACCAACTTATTAGACCTCACCCAAATGATGCAAGTAAACTGTCCAACAAGCAAACTTCAGGAGCCCAAAAAGCTCAACAGCATCCTTAATCACCACTTGCATTGAATTTCCCCCTTGAAGCCTTTCTTTCAATGTGTTACCTTCACATCTGGTAAAGAAACAAACCATGGCCTACATCTCCTAGGACAAAACAATACCTTGCTTAAACCTTCTAATTTTTACTTCGCCAATGGAAACACCCAATTCCCCACATATTCCCCCCAAATACCTGCATACCTACAATGCTCCATCAAACCCTACCTACTCTTAGAAGTCATACATATAACTTACCACCTCCTAGCAGCCCAAAGTAAAGAATATCAAACAAACCCAATGACCTACCCCCCCCAGTCCTACTCCTCCAAACTTTCACAATCCCTTCCTTCCTCTACAAGAGATGAAAATTCCTACAAATTGACCCCTCCACCTTTCATTCAATAGAAAATCCATGAAACCCCCATCAATTACCTGTACATTAATGGGAAAATGCATCCCCAGTCTTCCCTTTCACCAATGAAAGGACACCCCTGTTTCTCTATCCAGAAAATTCCCTTTACCCCCAGCTACCTTGACATCCACGTAACAAAGATAACCTACACAATTCAGGCTGTTGCAAATTCAGTTTAACCAACATACCTTCCATGTCTGTCACCTGCACAGCAGAATACATACCCATATTGTAACTGTGCGAAAACCTACACTCTAACCACAAACATATCCCACTCTCAAAATGTACCCCCATCACATCCCATTTTCTAAGTCAAATGTCTTTATGTCTCACAACCCAACACTGTGACTGATCAACCACTGTCACTTCTGATCATGTCACAAGCAAGCATCCCTCACTCAAAATACACTGTACCTCTCAGATCGACAGAAAATAAGCCAAAATCAGCAAGGCCAAGGCAGTATTCTTCTCCAAACAAACCACCATGTAATCAATGAAACCTAACATCTAATGAAGCTTAACACCCCATTGCCTCCTGTCTTTAGCCACAAGTCCACTAAAGCCTGCAAAGGCTTTACTTATTGCATTTCCTGCTTCCATCAGATGATAAACCCTAACCACATCAATTAATTTAAGTATCAATTAATTCAAATTATCAGCATACTTCCCTATTCCAAACCTTCCCTTTAACTAAAGTGGTAGATGAAAGGGTCAAAAAAAAAAAAGAAACTCCCAACCCTAGGTCTTGCTTAGCTAATCACTCAGCCAGATTCCAAAATCCAACCCACCTCAGTTGTTATGACTCTTCCCCACCTACAGACTACCCCAAACTCCCCAGAGTTAAACCTAAACACCTGCTTCACCACGCCCCTGATGTATTTCATCCTTACCTATCCTCACACTAATTTCATACCACACAAACTATCATGAGCACATAAAGGATACCACTATCTGTGACTTCAGAGCGTACCACCCAAGTGGCCAAACCACTCTTTGCAGTAACCTCCATCACCTGACAAGACCACCTCCTTTGGATCACCATTTGATACAAACTCTGCACTTCCACCTGTGACCTCAATGCGTAGAGCTCTAGTGGCCAAAACCCCCATCACAGCAGCATCCATCACCTGTCGAGACCACCATATGTAATCTCATTGCACACCATTTCAGTGGCCAGAACATCCACTGCAGCAGCATCCCTCACGGCATCGGTCTGCTAAAGAAAAGACAACTGTAAATCTTCTGAAAGAGCAATTATGAAATGCTCACATTGCGAGGTGAAAATCTGGACATTCAGCACAGCTGAGAGGTAAGCTTCACTGCTATACTCCAGAGAGGCTTCTAACAGACTGTACCTCATACCTCTTGCCCTTATAGTGCAGGAAATGTGGACAGAGCTGCAATTCATGGGGCACAAAGTCCCAAAGACAGGTACATGAATTATTTGCAAGGTATAAAGTCGAAACTGAAATGCCTGCCATTATTTCCTAATTTCCCTTCAAACCTCAACTGCTAAAATAAAAAGTTTTGTGTGACCCTGCATTTAGAGCCATGCTCATCCCAACACTAACCCTAATGAATGTTCAAAATAAAAGCAGTGATAATGTGAAATCAAATGTACCTGAAGATCAGAAGTGTCTACTAGTAATGCATTCAAATATGTCACGTGTGTGTTTACTTTACTCAGTAAGAGAAAATGAATTGGCTTGTCATGTCTTATTACTATGCCAGTGGGAGGGGTCTAACCACTCACTCCTTCTCTGATTTCCCACTTTATACTAATAAGGTTTAGGATATATATCACTGTCCCAAAATTGCAAGAAATTGGAGACTGATTTAATAACCTTTTTTTTTTGACACACAGACACGGATGTTATGTGCTACATGGCTGCAGGTCTCTTGAGCACCTAACTCTGGTTATGAACATAATTGCAAAATTGTAAAGAGTGCCCTTGTCTGTATCACTCAAACTGCACTTCAATTCCATAACCCTACACAGCATGCTCTCCTTCATCCATTTTGTTACACAGAAGAAGCACCAAATACTTAATTTGTACTGGATAGTGATAATTATTAAAACATTACATATGATGAATTAATTCCAAGCAGGGTAGGAGAGAAGGCAATGTAATTAGGACAGTCTGGCAAACTTTAGCAACAGCATAGATAATGGTACACAGAATATATTTATTTATTTATTTTATTTATTTATTTCACATTTGTTAACCAGGATAGTCGGACTGGACAGCAGGTGTCCGTTTTCACCAGAGTCCTGTGGAGTAAAGCTCCAGCATAATTAAAAAGAGAGAATATAATTTACAATAACATGAGAGAAGAAGTTGTAGATTGCTTTAACATAGTATAACAAGTTACAAAACTGCTTACAATAGGTCAGAGCATAGATATAAATGTTCAGGTAGATGTTACAATATAAAGATATTTTAGATAGTAGTAATGAGAATTCAGTTGTTGGCTAAAAAGGTGAAACATATATCACTTAAGATTTTTATCACTGAATTTCTGCTAACCTTAGTGAAAGATTTACTGTATTAACTCTAAGTTTGAATGTTTGGGTTTCAAAAGCTGCCAACACCACAAGTCTCTCAAACCTCCTCCTCCCCCTTTGTGGGTGTTACTGCTACACAAGCATGCCCAGCACCTGCCTGTTACTTGTCTCACACCCCAACCTTTGAAAAAACAGTCACTTCACCTTTCAAAAGCAACCCAGTGGCAAGGTGCCACCATCACTACTCCACCACTATCAATTTTTGCTAAGCAATGTAAACTCTTGCACCAGAAATGTTCATATTATTAAACATGAACCACATGTTTAAAAGTGCTTCTTCCCTATCATAAAACTCAATAGCCCAGTACACCCACCACTTTTCTACAACATTTGCTACAGCAAGACAAAATGAATTGCAAGTGAACAAACATTTTTCACCACACAGAGAAACACAAATAACATCCATACACACACTTCCCATTTCCACAACCAGGCATGCCAGACCAACAACAGCCACCAAGGAATATAAAGTACACATTCAATACACTCATGTATGAGCAGAGGGTCCCTCGTGAGGTGTATTTTCCCCCAAACAACACACCAAACATCAAACCCTGTAGCATGCAGTCTGCAAAGCAACCATGTTAACCATTATACAAGAACAAAACTGTAATAAAGGACCCTGAACTCGCCACAAGCCCAATGCAAAGAACCTGCCACATTACAAAGTAACAGCATCAGCCATCACTCGACGCACAACTCAAGACTCCTTTAGGGCCAGCAAACAGAACTGCCATAACCCAAAAGCCATAAACCACTACCTCACCAATCCCATACAGCAGCCACGCACAAATACCTCAAATAACTCAACAACCATTTACCTAATGTCTCCCTTCATCTCCAAAATTATACCTACTGCCCAGCCATGCTACCACAGACCCTCTAAACCTATTCCCCTCCCTTGGATGTTATACTGCCACTGAAACCATACCAGCATGCCCCAGAGCACAGTATCAGTTGAAAGAACAAAGCACAAAGAGACAAAGAAAAATTTCTATACACTGATTTGACTTACTGCACCATACCAACCATTGTTAAGCCGTGGCCTACCTGCACCAGAAGTACCTACTGGTCCATCTCGGATGTAGTACTTGCCTTAGCAAGTTCATATCAAAATGTGATTCCTTAACCAGTTACACTTGGATAAAACCCATTAAGCCCCTCTCTATGCTTACCTCATTTCCTCCCAATCGTCCTACATTCCCATTTAACCCTTTCATCCCCCTCACTATCCTCCTTCCCTACCCTCTTAATTCCCACTACTATTTATACGTAACCCCCACCTGAAAATGTCCCTAGACAAATTGGTTTGTTACCAAACTTCATTTATGCTCAACAAAATGTTAGTTAAAGAAAGATGTTTCACTGACTAGCACTAGAACTATAAAGGCATCATGGTTTTAAAACATATGCTTCAAACAAATAATTCAACAACCACATTTTTAAAGGTAAGAAAATTATCATATTGCCTCATTCTTCAGGCAGAGACTGTTAGACACAGACTTCTATAGACAGGAACCTAAAGTTGAGTGGACAGAAAGAAAAAGGCAATATTCACTGTGCTGGTGGCAGGCTAACCAAAAAGCAACAATCCTTACTGACTTAAAAGTCAAGCACACAGAGTGAATCTTTCATTGTACAGTATTAAAATGATCAGTTCCCAATTCTTTGAGTTTTACTGCTCAACAACACTACTGTTGATACTTGCTTTCTCACTCAATATTGGAAAGATGTGCTCCACCTCAAAATAGACTGATTAGTACTAAGCTAACTGCCCTTGTGAGCCATTTTAAGCCTAGCCAATTATCCCTTGTGAGATTTTAATCCTGCACCTTGTGTTTGTAAGGAAAACACCTTAACCATTAGGCCACCCTCCCAACACGGTTAATGGATTGATTGATTTATTGATTGAGTGATTGATTGACACTATGAGGACTCAACCTCTTTGAGCAAAACATTATTTTTCAAAAATGCAATGTCCTCACAGTGAGAATATTAAAGAGTGTGAGGGAGTAAAGCCCCAGTGGGGGTACAAGACGTTTTTTACCACTTCAAGAAATGTTTTATTTATTTAGTTAGTTATTTGCTGTTATGCTTGCTGCAGTTGCACAAAAAATGTACAGTGAAGTGTATGTGCTTAATTCCTATATGTAGTGTGGCTGTATATTTCTGTAAGGTACATCTATACAGTTCAGTTTTGAGGAATACAGTTTTAAGGAAACATTGTGAACCCACAAGTGGACACTACATGTTGGTCAATGCTTCTAGTAAAGATGTTTTTTTCTTGTTTTGTCTCTGCTGCCTACTGATTATCCATCCACTCCCATTGAGTGGTTCTATTCATTCCCCAACACTGGTGTGAGAGTCAGCTGACAGAGGGCATCATTTAGGTGCCTTTCAAGGGTAATTTGGCTCTTTCTTGCTTGTGCTGTATTATCTTGTATGCACTTGCCAAAGCTCTGGGAGAACTGTGTGATGGGCTGAATGTGAAGACCATCCCCTCACATCCACAAGAGGTATTCACTCCAAGCAGCAACTCTTCTCTCCGGGATGCTCAAGCAATAGTTTCTCCAGGTTCCAACAGGGAATCGACATTAACTTCATGTCACCCTAAATGCACATACCGCTCCACACCCCCTGTGACAGGTGAGCAGTCCATGCCCCTTCAATCCCCATCATCCTCATCCTCCTCCCTGCATGGTTTCTTCATTGCCAGGGCTGTTAATGAAACACTGATCAAGCCCTCTGTGCAATAGAGCCAGTGTTTCCAGATAAAACTTGATAGCAGTATTTCTCAACCAGTAACTAGACAGTTATTTATATGACACTACCTGTAACATGAAAACTCATAATTTAGAACCTGAAGAATATTCCAAACAGTGCATGACAATCATTAAATACTATTCCAAATGAGATGTACGGCCATCTTGCATTTGAGTCTGTTTCTGAAGCAAAGGCCTAGCAATGTAGCCAGGCTCCATGTATTTTTGGTGGCATGATAATTGCTTGATTAATAAAGCAGAAACTTGAGTAACATCTGTTCTAAGTGAATGAACTTGTGCTTCCACTTCCAGCAAAGGTAAATAAATGTGAATCTTTTTAGGAATGAGATTATACATTGGTTTCATGATAACTGGTCTTGTCAGAAACACAGAAGTGCAGAAGCATAACAGTGGTAGGGGAGCGGTTCCATATATGCTAAAATATGCTGTAGCTATAATTGAGCTATATTGTTGTCTTAGGTGTTCACTGTTGTACTACAGTTTATTTGTCCTAATCTGTTATACTTAATATTCTTGTCAAATAATTCTATCACTCTACATGATTTTATATTCATTCACATCTTGGTCAGCAAGGAAAAATAAGTATTTATAGTATGCCCTGTGTTATCATCTGGTTGTGAAATAATCAAATAAATAAATAAATAGTAGTTTCTAACCCCTTCTAGCAGAGCCGGATCCAGCAGTAGGCAACATAGGGAAATGCCTAGCGCCCTATGAAGGCTAGAGGGCCCAAAAAAAGGGAAACATTTAAATATATATATTATTTTTTTCAGAAATTTGGATTACAATCCCATGATTCAGGACCAGTGTGCAATGCGCATGGTTCAGTGTGTGTGCAGGCTCACAGCATTATCTTTTTCATGTGCATTGGTGGTTGGCTTGGCTTCTTCCAGGAGTGTGGGAGTACATTTCCACTACTGATGTCTTTTTTCTCCCTCCAGGCATCAGACTAAGCACCACTTATTGGATGCATTGGACTGCTTCCCCCTGGCCTGACCAACTTAATAGTTCAGTCGGGTCAGCAGCAGGTCACAGGTGCAGTAGAGAATTTAACACTGTCTGTTACGCCATGCTTAAATTCTTTTACTGAGATGCTGAATCCTGATGCAAATCATGACTAGTGACCCCTCTTGAAATGTTAAAAAAACAGTTCAGTACCAGCCGGGCTGCCTGCAACAATCAACTCCTTAGTGAGTTTGCCAGCCCAGATGAATGGAACAGACCAAATGAGGACATAGTAAGGTAAGTCACTCAGTCCTACCAATCACTTTCTCCAGAAGCGGAGAGTAATGAACTCTGGGCTGGCAATTGGCCAATGTGTCACGTGTGTCTGAATGGTCAATACAGAGTGAGTGAAAGGTTGCAAGAGAGCACATGGTGATCAACTGTCCATGGGTTTTATTTTCCAGTAAATTATGAGCCCCCAAATAGCAATATACATTTCAGTTTCAGACTTCAGATCCTTCATAAAAAACATACTAAACTCTAATCCTGTTATTCTAGTAATTTTCTAATTCAACAAGAGCAATATTTAAAGTTTGTCTCCATTTTTGGGCCTTTGTCCAGCCATTATTTTAGACATTGCCCTGATTTTCTATACTAAGAGGTTGAGAGGTATGAGAGCACACATCTCTTCAGCTGTCCCTGATTTTGACCCAAATTTTATCTCTGTCTTAATCCATCTTAAGACTGATGGCTCTTGGAGAAAAGGTGGTGAATTACCTTTAATAATTGGGAGGGTGGCCTAATGGTTAAGGTGCTTGTCTTAAAAACACAAGGTGCAGGGTTTTAGTCTCACAAAGGATAAATTGGCTAAGCTTAAAATGGCTCATAAGGGCAGTTGACCTAGTACTAATCTATGAAGATAAATAATGATAACAATTTGAGTTATATTTCTTTTACTACAGAAAAGTGCATGTTAATTCACATTCTCTTATTCTGTCAATGTTTCAAGTTAATAATACTAATGCTTTAAGAGTGTCCATTATTGTCCCCGATTGTTTCTGATTACATCTGTATTCTCTATGTTTATGAGCATTATTTAAAATATGTCTATTTTGGGGCCTTTATACAACTCCCACCATTAGTTTAGACTTTGTCCACATTTCTTGCACTAAGAGGTTGAGAGATATGAGAGCATACCTCCCCTCAACTGTCCCTGACTTTGACTCGAATTTTATCTCTGTCTCTCTTAATCCATCCTAAGACTGATCGATGACTATTGGGGAAAATATGGTGACAATAATTAGAGTTATAGGTCTCTTTTACTTCAGAAAAGTGTATGTCAAGTCACATTCTCTTGTTCTGTCAATGGGCCAACTTTAATTTTTTAAGAGTGTCCATGGTTCTCCTGTTTTTTTTTTTTTTTTTTTTTTTGGCAGACGTGCTAAGAGGTTGTGAGAGGTATCATATGCCTCTCTTAGCTGTTAAGGTTTGGACATAATACAGATTTTTGACCCATATTTTTGGTCTGTGTTCCTCTTATCTGGAAAATCACTGAGGATATAATACTAATAAACAATAAGGTTGTACAGATTTTCTATAGCCTTTAGAATATACAAGCTAACAACACAAATCCTGTTATAAGAGAGTAATGTCTTTTTTTTGAGGCCTTTGCTCCCCCCCCCCATTATTTTAGACTTTGTCCAGACTTCTTATGCTAAGAGGTTGAGAGGTATGCAGTAGTGAATTAATATACAGGAGGACAATGACAGTTTTTTAATATACTCTTTCCAAATTCTGCCCCATTACACCAGTCAGGATAAAGACTGCCCCTCTTAATCCCTCCTAAAGTGTGTTTATTTTTTTATTTTGTATTCTTTGGGAAAAGGTGGTGAATTAATTTGTATTTAAATATTGACATTAAGTAGGTATAAACTTCAGAAAATGTATATGAATTCACTTCTTATTGTGGCTCAAGTTAATAGCAGTAATATTTTAAGTGTCCCCTGACTGTCCACACTGCTCCATAATTATTTCTGGATTTCTCCCCAATTTGCTGAGAATTATAGCTGGTGACTACTTCTGATTACAGAAAGCAAAGCTGAATGTTAATATAGATATTGTAGTGGGCTGGTACATACACATGTATGTAAAAACACACATATACTGCATACAGACACACATACATATTCAGATGCATATACATGCCTGCAACAGTAAAACCAACAGCATTTTAGAGGGCATTTGTTGTTGTCACTGTCTGGTACAGTGTTTTGATTTCCATCTGAGGGCTTTTAGATTGACTATGTTGAAAGCAAATGATTATCAATGTGGTTTGTTAGGAGGGAGGAGACACGGCTCAGTAGCTATAAAAGAGCAGTTTGACCATTACATCTGTGATTCCCTGAAAGTCAAATGTAGTGTATACCATCTAAACAGAGGTACTCTCCTGAGACTGTATGTTTGTGTCTTGTACCAAAGTACCTTATTACAAGTCCCTGAAATGTTTATTGTGACCTGTCTTTGGAGAACTGACATAAGGCCTATATACAGTTAGTAAAGCTAGAATTTCAGAGTGCTTATTGGCTTTTGTTGTTTCAGTCTGGCACTATGCTTGGTTTCCACCTGTAATCTCTGTAAAAATGGCTGGGGCAAATGCAGGTGATGTATGGAAGCAAAAATGGCAGGAGGAGATGTATGAAAGTAAATGGCAGCTTTAGGAGTGTGTCTGATTATTGATATGGTTTGTTGGAAAGGGGTGGCAAGAATTTTGAAAGACCTATATTGACATTATTTATAGTAATGTGATTACTTCATAGCCAGCATTTCAGAAAGCATTTGTTGTCACAGTCTGCTGTTGTGCTTTGTTTCCACCTGAGGGTTGTTGAACCCCTACAGAAGAGGCTGCATAAAACTAATATCAAGACTGCGTGTGTACTAACTAAGCAGTGTCTCAGAAGTTTCAATCAGGTATTGCATAGCGTTAGTGTCATACTTCCAAGCAGCTAAAGCTGTAGAGTCAAATTCATAGGAATACTGAGCTGTAAGCTCTTTGGTTACAAGTGAAGTCTTAAGTGTGCTTCGTACCGAAGTCCTGAATACCAGTTCTCTGAAACTTGTGTAATACACTCAGGGGCAGTTAGAGGTATAGCCTTTGGCTTTAGCTCATGCACTGCCAGTCTGGCATTTTGCAGTGTACTTGGGTTTTCATTGTGGGTGTTGTGTTGTGAACTTCTGCTAAGTATAGTAATGCTTTAAAATGCTTCTTTATTGAATATGAGATGGCAGTACATAAGGAAGCTTTTTTAACCAGAAAATGCATTTTTACCGTTGTAATGTGCTGTAATTACAATGCCATGTTTTCAAGCTGCTAAAGCTCTGGGACTGAATGTAGAGACAGATGTGGTGCACAGACAGAGGCTGAAGTTAGACTGCAGTTGTTAAGTTTTTTATGTGTAAATCATGTTTATTACCTGTGTAGAAAATGTGTAGCCAAGAGAGGCTGCATAAGTATGGAAAACATGGCAGAGATGCAGTTTTATGAAGTTGTCTGTTAACTGTTGCATTCAATAAACCTGACTAGGACTATTTTTGGAAGGACAGATTCTGGATGCAAAGAAAACAGAAATGGAACTTTTCATTTTGGAAAATGAAGAGATGCTCTGTGACAAAAATCCAGGCATGATGTAATATTCTGATTGCCCATACATAAGGCTGAGTCACTGATGGTGAGTAGTTTCAGATTTGTATGTTAACTGATGACGAATGCTCTAATTTCCTCAGAAATTATTTAAGTAATGATTTAAATATTTTTACTGATAAAATGCACTTTGGCATATATAGCTCACCTCTTATTTTATTTACAAGTTCAGATACATATTGGTAATAGGACTTTGCAACACTGTGTAGCACAGGTGCAGACACAACAAAAGATACCCTTACTTGGAAGTACTCTTTCATAATGCACAAACATGCATCTGGACCTGCTAAAAGGAAAAATAGTGAAGAATAAATGTAAGCCAAAAAACAGATGGCATTCATGCAGTCTTTCCTGAGTCAAAAGTCTTGAGTGCCTTCCAGTGCGCATGAGCTGCAGCCAGAGTCAGACACATTGGCAAATTGCTCCACCACTAAAGGATTTGAATCCATTACAGCTGTATGAAAGGGAGGGTCGAGCTCGGCCATGGAGCACAATGTAACCAGCTAAGAAGTCTTTGAAAGTATCGGCACCATACCTGCTGGGCCTGAAGCTGCCAGTGGCATGAGTCTAAATTTCTGGCAGACCAACTAAATACTTTTGAATATGCTGTGAAAATGTTGATCTTATTGTTGTGATGGGGAAATGTATTGGACTGAATACAACAAGCAAGAATTTACAAAACATGAAAATATCTCCTGATGAAGTGGTTACCATTTACAGCTGTACAAAAATAAAACATGTATTTGATTCCTATGAAAGAGAAGCCAAATAAATGGCTACCAACCATAGCTATGCAGCTGAAGGAAGACAAACTAGGAAACCAAAACTAATCCATGATGAAACAAACCAGTAAACAAGATTTCTCTGCAAGAGAAAAATTCATCTTTGAGACATTTAATGTAATTACAGAAAGTCTAACTGAGGAATTAAAAAAAAAATAAGCCAGTCCTATGAAGTACTTCATAGCATTTTAGAATTTTAAAACTGAAATTACCAATGACACACAATGAATTATGCAGCTGTGGAAAAAGCTTACAAAAATACTAAGCAGATGATCTGGAAGACTGTTACATAGGTTCATAGGAGGTAACTAGGCTAATGGCCCTAGGGCTTTTACAACCCTAGCTATGTTATACCTGGGTCTATATTAAAATGAAGCATTAAAACATCAACTCACCTTTGACTGAGCCCTATTTCCCAAAGCTGCACAACATCGAACGGCCAAATTATCGTTTTCTTTCCAAGGGAAAGAAATCGGTTGGCCGTTCTTTTAAATCTGCCCTTTTCCCGACTGTAGTGTGATCTCAGAGTTAGTATATTTAGTTAGGGGGGTGGGGGCAAAGTCCCCCACTTTAATAGTGTTTGTTGTAATGAGGTGTGTGTGTTTGGGCTACCAATTTCTTTCCCTTGGAAAATAATCGGTGATTTGAGGGTTCAATGTTGTGCAGTTTCGAGAAATAGGGGTTGATCAAAGGTGAGTCGACATTTTAATGCTTTGTTTATATAATATAGACCCTTATGCCTGAGTTCACAGAGGAATTCTTGCAGTTCTCCTCTTTAATCCCACAAATTTGCAGACAGCCCTGTTTCAATGAGACAGTATATTGTTGACCATGACCTACATGAAACATTCCCCAGTGTTGAAACTGTGCTCCATATATTCTCGTGTATACTCATATTGTCGTGTATACCTGTTGCCAATACCAGTGGGTAGAGGTCCTTCTCTTGTTTAAAAAGGATAAAAAGTGAAAGAAGAACATGCATGGGCCAAGACCTATTATCTACTTTATCCTTGTTAGCAATGGAATCGGCTTTGGTCAAACACTTGGAGTTTGATGATCTTGTGGATGCTTCCTCGAAGAGAAAATCATATAAAGTTAAACTGTGTTCAACATTTCCCATTTCATTCCCTAAGTTAAGAATAATGTTTAAAACAGTAGCACCACCTTACACTACTAGCCTTGCCTTTATGTCTAAGCTTGAGTTTCCTTCCACAGTGTTTAACTTTTAAATTTGTTCCAAATTTGTAGAAAATTAATTCCAAATTTTTATCCCACACACGATAACATTGCCACAGTATTTTTCATGTTTGAGGTAATACTGAACTGTAATATATATCAGTTCTTGTAAAGAATTACAGTCCACAGATTATATGACCCAATTAACTGCATTTGTAGCCAGATAAAGCTAAGTGGTCATTTCTGATGTACACAGGGTCATTTTATTTTCTATATATTGTACCTTGTAATGTGAAATTTGCAGACATCTCGGGTCCTGTTTTCTAATCTGACAACTGCACATTGTTAAATACTGTCTGACATTCTTTGACTGAGTATGTTTAGAATATTTTGCACAAGGTATTTTCTTCAGTAATGGCAGTTTACATTTTTACCTTTTGATGTGTTTAATATGTCAACTGTTGCACTATAGACTGTAAGCAGACAAAGCTAGCAGTGATTAAATATGTGCACAGAGTCATTTTATTTTCAATATATTGTGCTCACTAATGTGAATAAGTGTAATTTGCAGTAATTTCAGGGTCATTAACCTTATTTGGCAACTGTTCCATACATTCTTTACTGTTTACATTGTTTTACTTGATATATATGTTTAGAATATGTTGCATAAAAATATTTGTTTGGTATTACAAGTTTACATTTTTACCTCATGATGTGTTTAGTATGTCAAATCTTGTACAAAGCATGCGCTCAGTATTGCAGGTTGCTTCTTGGTGCATTTTTAGAATTTGTAATCTTGCACAATGTTGTGCACTAGTACTTAAGTACAGCTGACACTCTTGTTTAGAATGTAAAATTTTGCAAGAAGTATGATGCAATGTTCATATACAACCTAACTGCAGTCCTCTGCAGGGTCCTGCTCCATTTACTATTGTGAAATAAACATGGCCATAAAATGTGGAGGTCAAAAACTTTATTTTCACCTGTGAGGCACCAAACATTCCATGGGAAAACTGTGACTGGGATACACTGACAAGCACTGCATGGTGTACAACACTAATTGGGGAATTAATTTTGCATGGTTATTATCCCTTACACATTCTGTCTGAAATGAATCCCACCACAATTTGCACAGCCATTCATTAGTGCTTCCCTATAAACTGCTTGACTGTTAACCGCCACACATGCCTCTTTGTTCACTGGGAAGCCAGATGCACTTCAGTGTGAGTCTCAGCTATTAAGGAAAGTGAGTTTGCTGTTGCTTATGCTAAATCTGTTTGGAATATCAGTTTTTTTGTTTGTGTGGTTGGCAAATACCTTCCTCTCAATGTTTTTGCTGTGACAAAATTGAAATAAAAGTTAAAAATTTGAATATGTGTAATCACTGTAAAAGTAGAATCATTGTAAAAGTAAAGAGTGGTTTGAACAGTGTTTTATGGTAATTGGAGCAGAACAGCCATATAGTGTGACATTGATATGGTGGGAGCATGATGGGGGGTATGACAAGGTCATGGCAGGGGGTAGGGGTTGTGACAGGAAGGCCCCAGCCCAGTGTTCTGCCTAGGTCCCCATACGACCATGATCCAGGTCTGCCTGCCAGCAGAAATTATCAGTTATAAATGTACAGTTGTTTTACACAAAGCACAGCAGGTAAGTACAGGCCATTCAATTCTATGTAGTCAGGTCACATTAATTAAAATAATTGTATAAACAGCAACCTGATGCTGTAATAGTAGACTCAAAACCATTAAATTATACAGCACATAGTACTCTCACCTCTTTGTTACAATATCTTCAATTATTTTTTTGAAAATAGCTTATTGGTAGACAATTATATTCAAACGCTGCCACCATTTTAATCTAAGTATCTCTAAAACATGGACATAGTCAGACTTATGCCTTGGACACCACAATGTACACTTTTAAAAATATATTTGATTAATCATAATTGTACTTAAACATGCAATTTTCTTTTAGTATTCCAATGGTACAGTGCATAGAAGCATGTACTGACTGGGGTTAGGGCTACACTTTTAGGGAAGTGGTTACATTGCATACGTTAGTATACAGTTCCAAACATCCTGGCTATGTCCCTGCTCCACAAAACTTATTACAGTAGTTAAAAAAGTGTTAACCCATATAAAGGCTCAAATAATCAGTAAAGCATTCAAGTTGTTGAGTATTCCATGCTATCCGTATCCAGAATAACACTGCTGGACCACCAGAAATCCTAATATCACTGCAAAGTCAGAAGAAATTGCATTATATTACAATGTGCTTCATGAGATTTCCCATCTCACTACACAGCAAGCATACCAGAAGTAATGTCTATATTCTAGTAAACTATGAATTCAGTTAGTTTGGAAACAGCAGCATTAAAACAATTCCATTTCCTGTACACAAGAAACATTTTGTGGCTACAGGTTGCAAAATGGATAAGAAGACTAAATAAAATAAAAATGGCACAAAAGGTAATGTTAGAGGGATGACTGTTGCAGATCTCCATTCATGTGGTAAAAGACTCCCTCCATTCTGTTCCTTGTGTATAAATTATGTAAGGCTTTGGTATACCATTCTAGGATGCACCAGCTCTACTCCACAGAAAACAATAAGCATGAATAGTTTCCAGAATATTAAACACAGAGCTCTACACATCAAATTATAAATGGAAAACTACACTGATAGCATTCAAAACTCAGAAATATATAGAATAAGTTTTAAAGAAATTCTATACATAGCATTCTATACACAGAATTTTATAAACAAAACTTTACAGATTGATTTCTAAACACATAATTCTGCAGACAGAATTCTACTAATGTAATATTACAGGTAATGTTCCAAAAAGAGAATTTTAAACACAGAGTTATACAGGAGGTATGCCAGCCACAGGCTTTTTTGGATAAAATTCTACAGACAGAATTCAAGTGATACAATTTTAAGACAAAATTCTACAGATAGAATTCTAAGCACGGAACACAATAGCTTACATTATAAATGTAGAATTTTACACACAGAGTTATAAGCATGGAATTCTACAAAATGTATTCTACATAAAATATATAGGTAGAATACTATACACACTAAACACAGAATTCTACTGAAAGTCTTGGAAATAGATTTCATTTTATAGAATTTGATAGAATTTTAACTGCAGAATTAAACACATAAAATATTACACACAAAATTCTAGATCAAATTCAAAATGCACACATTTCTACAGCTAAAAATGTATAGTACAACAGTCTATAGAGAGGGAAATCAATAGCTAGAACTCCGCAGATAGAATTCTAAACACAGAATTTTAAACACAGAATTCTAAATACAGAACTCTGCCAATAGAATTCCAAAAACAAATTTTTAGAGATCGAACACTACAGATTGACTTGAAAGATTGCATGAAAAAGTTAGAATTTCAAACACAGACTTCTGCAGATAGACATACAGTTAGAATAGTACATATAAAGTTCTAAGCACAGAATTTGATGGGTAGAATTTTAAATACAAAATACTACGCACATAATTTTACAAAGAAAATTCAACTGATAGAATCCTAAAACAGAATTCTACAGAAAGAGCTTGAAACATAGAATTTTACAAGTAAACTTCTAAATGCAGAATCACTGAAAAGTGATTCTAAACAGAGCTCTAAATACTGAATTTTAAGCATGGTATTTTACAAACAGAAGTCTACAAACTGAATTCTAAGCATAAAATTCTGTTGATAGAATGTTATAGATATAATTCTACAGATGATAATCCATAGATAGAAATCTAAACAAGGAATTGTACAGGATGTTTTGATATATGTCTACAGGGAAAAATCAAACAGTAAGAATTATAAACAGAAAGCCAAGTAAACTGCATTCCAAATGTGGAATTCCACAGATGTACTCATCACTGAAATAAAGGTACATTTCTGTTAACGGGGCAACAAAAACAGGTTACTTTTCCATTAATGGGGCAACAAGTTTTTTGGCCATGGTTTTAATGTTGTCTTCGTTGTCAGAGTGCTATTCATTGTGTGAGATGTTAGTACTGCTTACCCAATGGTAAAGTACCCAAAAACTCACATTACAGGACATTTTTTATACAGCACAGTAACGCCTTTTTATTTCAACAAAGGCTAGATATGCCTTGAAACTGATGTTACTATGGGGCCAAGGCTCTCAAATTGTTTTATGACAGCAAGTTTATATTTCATGTGTGGTTTACTTTAAAGTAGTTTGTTTTATGATTATATGTTTATATTTCACATTCAGTTTCCTTTAATAGAATTTATTTTACAAACAAGGCACAAAAAAGATGGGTGAAATCAAGTTACGCATACACATACGAAGAGAATGTGTAGCTATTGTTTGAATCATGGCAATATGGATGGAAAGCATTCTCTCTCTGTACTTTACTTCTGTACAGTGTGCATGCCTCTCATCTGTCTGGATTTCTACTCAAATCTCAGCTCTGTCCCTCTTAATCCTACATAGAATTGGTGCCTTTTGGAGAAAATGTGATGACTTACACTTAATAAATTACAACAACTAGGAGTTAATACACTCATTTAACTTCAGACAACTTACATGAATTCACATTTGTGTAATTCTGTCAATATCTGCAGTTAGTACTACTTTTAAAAGTGTCCGTTATTATTTCTGGGTTGGTTACTGACTGGTTGTGAGCTATTCACGTTCAAGTAATGATGTTATCAGCTACAATGTGTTTTGGGTCAGTGCGGACAGCAGAAAGCTGGTTTACCAGCTAATATTATGAGTATTAACTGTGTTTAGAACTACAGACCTACAACAGGGGCTTAATCAGTACTTCACTGTGAAAAATGTCAAACTGTTAGCATTGAGTAAGCAGTACTGACATCTCGTACAATGAATAGCACATTAAAACCATGCCCAAAAATACTGTTGCCAAAAGTACCGAAATGAACAAGCAACCTAAGACCATAATAAAATGCATTTAAGGCTAACATATCTATCCAAGACAAACATAAGCACAATGCATTTTTCAGTTATGTTCGTAATCTAAAAAGCACAATGCAGCAATGAGCTGAGCAGATTGTGAATGATATTATCTACACTGAGGCTAAATATATAGCTGACCTACTTGCCAATAAATTTAGCTCTAACTTTACTCCTCTCTCCTCTCTATCTACCCCTCATGAAATACCTGAAACTGGCTCACTTCTAGCTATCACACAAGACAAAAGTCCTAAAAATGGTGCACAAATGATAGAAATACTACAGCGATGGGTCCTGAAAATATTCCATGAAGCACAAAGCATGAAGCATGATTTAGCCACACCACTAACAACATTTTTTAATTTCAGACTCCATACAGGTTTTGTCCCAGGTGAATGGAGAACAGCTACAGTCTTTCCCTGTATAAGGGATGACTTCTGGACCTGTCCAAAGCTTTTGACACAATTCCCCAGTCAGGCATAGTAGAAAAGTTAAATAAACTGGGAATAAACACCTGTGTCACCTGCTGGATTGCTTCTTCACAGGACACAGATAATGAAAAATCAGGGAAGTTACCTCCATTAAGAGACCAGTCATCAGTGGGGTCCCCACAGTTCTGTGCTGGGACTTTTCCATTTTGGTATCTACTTTTCTGAAGTAAAAACCAATGTCAAAGGGCTCTAGCTGATTAAGTTTTCAGATGACTACAATATAGTAGCAGTCATTGAATCCTCAAATTACTTAGCCATCCTGCAAGAAGGTTTGTCTCAAATAAATAACTGGTGTCAAAATCATGGTCTGAAACTAAATTACAAAAATGCATTATTGTATCCTTTGGGAAGTCATCTATCTTTGGGGAACTTCCACATTGACAAGCCTCTACTAAGAGAGGACCCATTTGTTAGGGATTTGGGAACGTATGTGGGCAGTGACCTAATGTTGACC
>NC_056727.1:1065385458-1065415458 GCF_019279795.1 Protopterus annectens
TCTTGTTGAAACTGAGAAATATTTTAACTAGCCACTATCTATTTTCATTACAGAGACAGTTAATTCCCCTTATGTATGAGTTTGACAAGGGGGCCGAGACTCATCTGCTGAAGAACTCTATCCAGTGAAAGATCACAGAAGGTAAATGTGGAACTTTCCTACAGAAGAAGCATTATATGGATAAACATGGATAAAACAAAATGGACTTAAACTAGTAAATATGTAGCACATATTGACTGGAAGGCCTCACTAATATGCACATAATAAAATGTTGCCAACTTTGTTCATAATACTGCTAATATGAATAGACGGTAAGTAAAACTAAGGTACTGAGTACATATGTTATACATCAAAAAATTTACTTTTTAAAGGATATGTTCTTCAATTTCAGATGCTATCTGATCACAACAGGAGCCATATATCTTGTAGTCATCTGAAGAAGAAAGAAAATATTTATTAACAGAATTAACACTAAAAAGTTATGTATACAGTATTTTAAAACAACTAATATTGACAATCAAGTTGAGGCACCACGCAACTCAGGTTTTGATGGAGTAATTTCTCGCTTCACTTTATTAAAAAACTAAATTGCTTGTGAAAGATTTCCATTTGTAATAAAACCAACCAATCAAGGTGTTGAATTTGTATGTAATCTGTGAGTTATAAATAGTCCACGGTAAAAGAAAATACAACTGGCATATTCCATTACAACTAGAAAATAGAAACACAAACAGTGGACATATTATTTACTAGTGTGTGTGTGTGTGTGTGTGTGTGTGTGTGTGTGTGTGTGTGTGTGTGTGTGTGTGTGTGTGTATTTTAAAGTATTGCTATGAAACATTCTGAAACAAATGCAATTTTAACTTTTTCTTTATCGTACCTTTTATAACTCATTTTGACGTAGTGTGATAAATCAATGATGTTTCATCAAAATGATTGCTCATCAATCCTTCATACATAACATGCATTAATTGGGAGGCTTCAGTAAATGCAGATCAATAAGCAAGTTCCAGTTTTGCATTTTGTATTTATAAAACTGGTTTGTGGTATTTTTTAAACCAACATTTAAAAAAATGTATTTTGATATTATAAGTTTACTTGTGATGTTAGTCAAGAATAAAAGTGTTGTGTAATAAAAGGTAGGACTTCTTTTGCTGTTGTATATTTTATCTAATGTGAAGAGAGAGGGAAATGTCTGTGTGTGAAAGAGAGAGAGAGACAGATCTACTTTTCTTTGCAAACCAATGATAGTAATGAACCATTCCAGCATGTCCTTATTCAGTTTACAAAATGCAGGGATTTTGTCTCACCACCCTTTAAATAAACTAGCAAGATTTCTTAAAAGTGCAATCCTATGCATCTTTAATTCAGCTACTGACTACTGTATATGCAAGTTGTTAACTAAAGATATAGATTCAAAAATGGCCTCTGTCAGTGGAAAGCCCTTTCTGATTCATAGGCACACTCACTGCAGGGATGCTACCCAGTATGTAGGATTATGTGTTGGCCTGTCACTGTGGTTAAACTACATATTCCAGGGGAGCAACCAATGCTAGTAAGCTATGTGTTTTCCCCTGGAAATCCCTGCAGTAATGCATTTATGCAGATAAGCAATAATTATCTCAGCCAGCTGAGTTATTTAGTTACTTAACTTATCTGAAAGATTGCATTTACCTGTTAGTTTTAATGGGTGACATTGCATTAGAGGTAAATGCTAGGAAGTTCAGTGGTAAGATAGGGATGGGTGTGTGTATGTGTGCATGTGTGTGGCAGCATGGGTGAGTGCATGCAGAGAGATGAGTTGTCTCAGGTGAGTGTACATAGGTGATTGTGTGTCTGCATGGGTAGTTGCAGTATGCGGTATTACTTAGGGAATAAATAGTTTAAGGCTCTGTGTGTGTGTGTGTGTGTGTGTGTGTGTGTGTGTGTGTGTGTGTGTGTGTGTGTGTGTGTGTGTGTGTGTGTGTGTGTGTGTGTGTGTGTGTATAGGTGAATGCGTGAGTGTGTCCACAAATGCAGTTGGGTGATCAGGCTTGTTTCAGAGTGCGTGTGCATGAACATGCAAATATGTGAATGTGTCTTTGTGTGTGTGTGTGTGTGTGTGTGTGTGTGTGTGTGTGTGTGTGTGTGTGTGTGTGTGTGTGTGTGTGTGTGTGTGTGCACATATATGCATGTGTATAGAGTGATTTTTCATACATCTAACTTCCCTGCAGATTAACAAGTAAATTCAGAAATATTAGATGGAGACCAACCATACCAGGGATTCTCTAACTCAACTGAAAAGTTAAGAAAACAACTGTGTTGCAGCACGAAAGGTGGATGAATAGGTAGGACACTTGACACCAGGAATATTTTTGAAAAATTATACTAGACTCACTTAAAATGTTAATACATAACAGATTTCACAGCATGATGTAAGTATAAGTATAGGTGGGGGATAACACTTGACACCAGGAATTTAAATGGGCAGGGAAAAAGTTTTGAACCTTGTACCTTTGGCACTTAAAGTAAGTTGCTAACAGTGGAAAGCTTTACTTGTCTGCACCACAAAGGCTAATTCTTAAATTTTACCTTAAGTCACTGAAATATGTTATAGTAAAAACAGGAAAAAGAGCTTGAAGCCCTGTACCTACCCTCAGTTTTGTCTGTTCCATAAAAATGCACACACTATTACTATATATTTATGCTATACATAAATAATTCTATATTTCTTTTAAAGCAGTACATAGCATCATTAGTGCAGGGCAGGTGTTCCCTGAATACTTCAAAGTCTTGGAGGAAATAAGAGCAGAAAAGAACTGAAGAATTTATCAAAGTAAAGAGGTATGGTTTTGATCATGATAATAATGAAAAAAAGAAGTTCAAATTTACAGTCTCAAAGCAATTAGTATTTGGTCAAGGTATTAAAGATATCAGGTCTGAAAATGAGTCCAGCAAGAGTAGAGTTCCATTTTAAGTCATATATTTCATTTAGTGAAAGATATTCTCCTAGATTTAATAAAATATGTGTAGGCATAGTGTAGAGCCTACACAGAAGGTTATCATGTTTGTGTACATGGTTTCCCTTCGGCAGCATTCCATGCATATTAATCATGGCGCATTGCTGAGGGATGGCCATGGGACATGGTTATTGAATCAGTGTAGGGAATGTGGTGCTAACTCTGTCTGTAGATGAGTAACACACTCCCTCCACTATCCAACTGTATTATAGCAATGTAATTTAAATTTATTTTTTAAAAAAGCATATTTTCATGGCATGTCAAGGATAGCAGCAGTGCTAAGTGGTGCTGAGACACCTGCCAGACATCTAAAAATAGAAAGAGGTAAAGGTCAGGTTTAAGCATAGCTGAGTGGGTTTGCTTGGAGCATCGGGGTGCTCAGCACTGCTTAATGGTAGCTCAGAGTTATATGTAAAGGTATAGCAAAATTTCACATATCTACGTAGCTAAATGGTTAGAGTTATGAACTCTTGTGCTGTAGGTGTAGAGCTTGAATACATGGAAGAGCAAGTTTTGTTCAAAATAAAAATTATGCAAATTATTTTTAAATACTGGCCTGCTGCACTCAGCTAAGCTCTGCTAAGACCTGCTAAGCACTGCATAAACAAATAACAGTGGCTAATGTTTATGCACTGCTTGGCATCACTTGTCTTGTTTGCACACTGCTAAGCAGTGTTAAGCATATGGGTTTTAGCACTGCTCGGCTTAACTGCACTGGTTTGAGCCATGCTAAGCAATGTGCTGCATTTTTAAATATTGCCTAATGGCATGTAAGGGCAGTAAAACATCCTATATTAAGCCCAATAGGCAGGAATACAGCATAATCCATTGGAGTTCTGTCTCTGAAGGATACAATGACAGGTGTTGGAGAGGGTTAGCACTTTTGGGAGCAGCAGTGGGGCATTCAGGAGTTCAAAACCATGAGGGTCAGTCAATGCAAGGATTTTACCAGGGCTCAGAGTGAAAGGCGAAGGCCTGGGGCAAGCTGGTTAGGGACCTCACCAGTGCAACTGGTATCCCCCACACAGGTGAGCAGTGTTGTCACCACCATGATGACTTGAAAAGATGGAAGGGGGCTCTCTTGGACACCTGGGTCCAAGAATTCCAAGCTGGGAATGTCCCACATGTATGTAAGTACCATTACCTGTGTTTCACCAATATCTAATCTTGAATGTCTGCTAAACTGGTATGCATAATGGTGTGCTTCTCACCCAACAGCTGCAGTGGAGAGGGCTCCCAACATCGAGGTACATGCCTGGCGCCTGGCCACGTTGCACCGTGAGTGTGGTAAGTACAGATGTATTTTGCTATCTATAGTCAAATAAGCAAGAAAGAGTAAAGCATTAACTGTGATTAGGTATACACAGTAAATATTGTAGTGCAATGAATGTGGACCTGTACTGCAAGAAGGGCATACTGCTAACCGTAGTGCCATAAGAAGGGAAGACTAAAGCATTAACCATAATAAAGTATATGCAATAAAGTTTGTAGTGCAATAATTGTGAAATTACAGCTGTGTTGCAACACCTGCATAATGACAACTGTTGTGCAATAAGAACATGAAATTATACCAGTAACTGATTGAATGTTTCTCTAGTAAAGTCTGTTGTGCAATGACTGTGGAAGTAGGGCTGTTATGCAAGACATCAATTATTACAACTGTTCTGCAATAAAAACACAAAATAATATCAGTACCTACATGAAGGTATATATAATAAAGTCTGGTGTGCTACAGGACTGTTTTGCAAGAAATCAATTATTAAAACTGTTCTGCAATAAAAGCACAAAATAATAAAGTATGTTGTGCAATAAGTGTAGGTTCAGAGTTGATTTGTAAGAAATGACTTATGACAATTGGTCTGCAATGATACATGAACCAATCGCAATAACACCAAGGTAAATTGTGTACATCAGGATTGCCTTGTTTTCCCCATTGCATGTCAGCTGTAAGAATTCAGGCTGTGAGATGTGGTGCTGCAGTCAGGTATAACAGTGTACTAGTTGTAGACTGCAAATAACTCATAATCGGGAATTGTTTGTCGACTTCACAGATATTTCAACACACTAACAATGTATTGTGTACACCTGCATTCTATGTAGTAATTTATACTTTACCTAGTGTCTCTGTAATGCTTGAATGTCATGCATGTGTGTTCAACTGTCATTGCAGTCAAGTATAAAACTGTAACACTATTAGTAGGTCATATTTTGATGCCAGGTGAGCTCTAGGCAAATATCAGTCAGTCAGTAATCAGCAGTGACACAGTAGCTCAGTTTACTAAATGCTGTGTATGAAGTACATTTTTGCTACACATAGACCAGGGTTCAAATCCAGTGCAATGTAGATCTAAATATTACAATACCAGTCATGCAATGTTTACTGATAATCTCTCCACAGGAACTACAGGTAAATGGGTGAGGTATCCCATATTATGAGTACATTATTGTGTGTTTACATGTCACAGACTGTTACAATTATTACCAGGAATGTGAAAATACAACATAAAATATAGGAAATAAGTATAATAATAATTAAAGAAAAGAAATAAAATGTGTAACCGTTGGTATGGCTGCATGCCTGGAGTGTGTGTTAAAGGTTTCTGCAGTCAGTTAATACATTTGATGCAGATGTCCTCTCCTGTCACTGCTATTGTGTTCCATCCCCATGCCTGCCAAGCAAGGCATGTTAGCTGTTTACTGTCTGCACTGTACACATACATGTCTCTCAAGTATCACGCTGTCATGGAATGTAATTACAGTTGCGTAATCCCTCTGTCACAGATGTAGCATCAACATGATTATATAAATAGCAAAGTAACACTACATCAGCCCACAGTACATCTTGGTAGTTATATAGGAACACCTGGTGTGCAAGTGTTCTGTGTAGTTCTGTACCTGTTGGCCTATTCTGTCCCTTGCAGATAGTTTGAGAGGTATGTACATGCTAAAGCAGCTATAGGGCACTTTTACACATAAATAAAGGACAGACCTGTAGAGTAGATAGCAGTACTGTTGTCATCTATATAGCCTATAATGGTATTAATGGACTGTACTTCTTTCTCTCCCCACCACTTATTTTCAAATATTTATTATTATTATGCATTGGTTATGGTTTGCTATTAACATATGTTGTACCATAAACTTTATTTTGGGACATGTGTTTTATTATTGTTATGTATTACAATGGTTGCATATTAACATATCTTGTTGAATTACCTATTCTGTTCGCTATATGCCGTAGCTGTTACTGGTATGCTTTTAATATACTGACTGTTCTGTTATTTATTGTTGCATTTCACATAATATGCATTGAAATGTAATGGGGTTATTTTCAATGGTATGGCATGCTGTTATTACTAACAATGGTTTTGTTCATAGCTAACCTAAATGTATTGCTTCACCTCCATAATCACAGCACATCAGGGTAGGCTGGTTCCTGCTGATCCACCTATACTACCTCAGCCAGCCATGGCACCTTGTCCAAGTGCTTCTGGGACCCAAGCCAGTGGTGCCCCCTCTGCTGGCCCTGCAGCACTTTCGGGTGGAATTGCCTCAGTGGATAGGGCCCATTTCCCCAGGAATGGTAGTGATGGGGCGGTAGTCACCCAGGATCATCTACTGGCTATGTTGCATAGGATTGATTATAGGAGCTATGAATGTCACCTGTGCCGGATTGAGGGAAGACTCGACAACCTGGTAGGGCCAGTTGGCCCTGGCACCCATCCTCCAACACAGCCACCTTTGAGGCAGTGAAGAAGCAGTGTAGACTGTACATGGGTGGGGACCTCAGTCATGCTGCTGCCATCTGGAGGCACATGCACTTTAGATTCCACAACACCCTGCCCATACAAGGTGTTTACCCTCCTCATGTGTCACACACTGTCCCTGTCTGCTGTCTTATCTGTCTTCTCTGTCTGTAGTTGCATCCTTTCTTACCTAACTCCTCCCACATGTACCTATATCCCTTCCCCAACATTCCACTCTCTCCTTATAAAAAAATGGACACCTGTCCCACAAAATAAATTGCCCCATACATAGCTCTCCATTTCGTACATGTGACCACTGGACACAACTAATTTGGTCCAATTGACTTGACAACACATTTATGTTATCCTCACCCCTGTCTCTGGGTTTAAAAGTCAAAATGTATCCACAAAATCTGTCAAACTGCACAGCTGTTGTATAAGAAATGGAAAGCTATGGTTCTTCCCTATACCCGTCCTCCACATCCCTACCTGCCTTTCACTATGTTTTCCCCCTGCTTTCCCCCATTTCACCACTGTCCTATCACACTGTTTTTCATTTATTTTAAATTTTTTAGCCCAGGTTTGTGCAGAGCTAAGTGAAGTGCCATAATGTGGGGCAATGTGCCACACTGCGCCAATCTGCTTAAATGACCTTTAATGTGCCTTAATGATCCTATGTGTTTCTCACAGTGTTAGGCACATGTATAAAATAATCACCCCTGCCATGTTTCAAGCCCAGGTCCTTGTCAACTACAACCTACTGCAGTAACCCATTAGGCCACACAGATCTTAATTAAAAGATGTGTTTCCAGCATTATATACTGATTGCCACTGACAGACTGAAATCAAACCTAATGTGACAAATGGGAATGTACCTGGGACTCTGATGCAAAAAACACCAGTAGACAGCCAAATAAATAATGACAACACATGAGGCCTGAGATAGCAGGTAAATGCTCCCTTTTACTTGCAACATCTTCAGACACACCTGCTAAGGCATCAGTGGCAGAGTACATATGTTCAAATGGGACCTTGCTGCAGAGCATCTACATCTGAAAGCCATGCACATACTGATAGATGTAGACAATGTGTGTCACATCCTGTATGTCAGCACATATATCTGGCAAATACACCTGCTGCTGCACAGAATAAGTAGCTCAGTCTGTTAAATGCCTTACATACAGAGCATTTTGTCACACAAAATCCTGGGTCCAAATCCAGTGTGTTGCATTTCAATTACATTGTTGTGAACACAGCAAGCAATGACTGAGTCATGCACTTTTAATCCCCATAGGGTACTGCTACTGAATTATCAGCTACCCAGTTTTGTAAGTCACAGGCCTGCAGGTAGGAGCACACTGCACATATTCATAAAGCCTAACTATATGTCGTCTACTACTCTGTTATTGGCTCTGTTGCATAACAGATGTACCTTAAGCACATGTCTTGATTGGACTGTAATGGGTACTCTTACCCTGGCTATGCTGTAATGACAGGGCTGACACAGCTGCTGGAGTTACATCTACAGCTTGCAGGCCTCCAAAGTGTTTACACTCCACCCCATTGTGTCCTAGACTACAGCAGCAGCTGCAGCCTGGAGCATATATGACTGTATGTTAAGGCAGTTACTACACACCGACCATACCTCCCAACCCCCTATAAAAAGGGATGCAGACACAACCGTATGTAAAGTGGGGGGGGGGCCCAAACATAGTTACATGTTTTACAGTTTGCCACTACAAAGATAGTAAGTTGATAGAATAGCAGCTACTGCATTAGCATGCATATTCTGATGAGTATGAAGTGTGACACTCACATGTCTCTGACCCCTTTATGACCTCAGCCCACAATGTTTGCCAGTGAACTGCCAGATGATCACATTGTCATGGGTAACTGACCAAACATATGAGGCAAAACTGTGGACATACTTCATACATCTCTACAGTGAACAGTATTTGTACTTATCCTCTGAGAAGCTGTAGTCTCCACACCTCAGTAATGTCCATCTCAAAAACTAAGAAAGGGGCTAAGGCCTACATGAAGGCCTTATATATTGCACTGTGGTGCCATGTCATTGGCTAATGATAGTGCAATTCAGCTGTCTTGGATGCAATTAGCAATTCTGAGCCACAGATTGGTGCAGAGGCAGTTACCTGTTAATGCGCATTACCTACAAAAGGCAAGCAACCTCTTATGGGGAACAGGTCTGTACATGGTTTTGCTTACACAGACAGTGTATGTGCAAAGCATTTGCAGATGAATGCTTCAAAAAAAGGAATACATCCCTCTACCAGGTATGTATTACATTTCCCCATAAAACAGGATGCAGATGGCAGGATGGAGGTATGGGGAATAGGGATTAAAACAGTAGTCTTGTATTAGATCTATGATAATGACATGTTACTGATACTCTGCTGTCCAACACCCACAGGCATGCCTCTCAGTTGGCCCTGCTTTGAATCACATCTCTACTCTGTCCCTGTCCATCCCTCCTACAACAGTCAGCTGTAGTAGTAAGGATGGTGGAGTACATGTAAGACATAATGACATTAAGTAAGGGTGTACACTCCTGTAACATCAAATGATGTACTGTGATTCAGCTCCTCTCAGTCTGTCAATGTCACACATAAATAGCACTAACATTGTAAAAGTGTCCCTAAATGTCCCTGATGTACTCTGGCTAAGTCCCTGTTTCATAGGCATTCACCCCTGTCAGGTTAAGATCTATGCTGAAAGAAACTAAAGTCTCTGCAAGTACGGCAGCTGCAAGGACTCAAACAGAACCAATGTCAAAGCCAAAAGTGATAAGACCAGCAGCTGTAGCATCAGGGTAATAGTAAATATTTAATCCATTGGTAGTAAAAACTACATATCAAACAGAGAAAGTAAGTGCACACAAAACAACAAACCGGTTTCGGCAAAAAAATAAGAATGCCTTCCTCAGTGTAAAGATCATGAGATTTGGTACACTCCTTATATAGTAAATTGTTAATTCAATCAGCCAATTAAGAACATGAATTATAAATGCTCGTTAAGTCCTGGAGGGAATAATCCCCCGAGTTTAATAATCCATTTCTTCTCCTTTCTGTTCAGAATGTCATGCCAGCCCAATTTGTTGGATCTAGGAGCTCTGATTTTATCAATAATAATAAAATTGAAAGAAGCACTTGGATGTGAAAGAGTATGTTTGTACAGTGCATTGGTCACTTTGCCATTTCTGATTTCACTAAGATGTTCCCCACCCTAAATTTTACAGGACATGAAGTTTGTCTGACATAAAATGCCGAACGATGGCATGTGGCCAAATATATAACCCAATCAGATTGGCAATTGGCAAAAAATGATAAATCAAAAACCTGACTGGTGTTCTGACTGGAGAATGATTTAGATTTAACAAATTTGGGACAATAAGAACAGTGTTCACAGGGGAAACAGCCTACTAATCTATCCCCTAAAAGAGTTGTATGTGACAATGACATATCGGGCAGAGAATGCTTGTAGTGATTAAAAAAATGAACCTAAATTTTTGCCTTTCCTGAAAGTGAAAGAACATCTGGTTGGTAAAATATCAGAAAGTGTTTGGTCGGCCAACAACATATTTCAGTGGCGATTGACACTATGAATTAATGAATCCGTATTTCTGCCATATGTAGTAATGAAACGGATGGCAGAACCATCATTAGTATGTTTGTCTTTATATTGGAGAAGTTCATCCCTTCTCAGAGTAAGGGCACAGCCATGGGCACTTCTTTTGCACCAATTTATGCTGATTTATTCATGGCTTATGTGGAAGAGCAGATTATTTATGATCCACTACATAATCTTTACCTTGATGAAATTGACATTTGGAGGAGGTATTTGGATGACTGCTGGTTGGTGTGGAGGTCGGATGCTGCATATTTACATGAGTTTGTGGATTATCTTAACGAAAACAAATGGAGCATTGAATTTACGGTCAATTATGATTTAAATAACATCATTTTTTTGGATGTCAATATAACTAGAAATATTGGCAATACCCTTTCCACTCAGGTTCACCATAAATTCCCCCAGTACAACTCCCTCCTCCATGCCACCAGCGTTCATCCTCCTCATGTTTGTCAAAATATTCCGAAATCCTAGTTAATTCGAGGTAAACATATCTGCTCTGAAACAGAGACTTACAATACTTATAAATATAATTTGATTATGAGATTCAAGGACAGGGGCTATGGGGCTGGTTATGTATATAGGGCATCCCATTCGGTTGATGGCTTGGCCAGGGATGAACTTCTCCACTATAAACACAAACATACTAATGATGGTTCTGCCATCCGTTTCATTACTACATATGGCAGAAGTACTGATTCATTAATTCATAGTGTCAATCGCCACTGGAATATGTTGTTGGCTGACCAAACGTTTTCTGATATTTTACCAACCAGATGTTCTTTCACTTTCAGGAAAGGCAAACATTTAGGTTCATTTTTTAATCACTATAAGCATTCTCTGCCCAATACATCATTGTCACAAACAACTCTTTTAGGGGATAGATTAGTAGGCTGTTTCCCCTGTGGTCACTGTTCTTATTGTCCCAGACTTGTCAAATCTAAATCATTCTCCAGTCAGAACACCAGTCAGGTTTTTGATTTATCATTTTTTTCCAATTGTCAATCTGATTGGGTTATGTATTTGGCCACATGCCATTGTTCGGCATTTTATGTCAGACGTACGTCACATCCTGTAAAATTTAGGGTGGGGGAACATCTTAGTGAAATCAGAAATGGCAAAATGACCAATGCACTGTACAAACATACTCTTTCACATCCAAGTGCTTCTTTCAATTTTATTATTATTGCTAAAATCAGAGCTCCTAGATCCAACAAACTGGGCAGGCATGACATTCTGAACAAAAAAGAGAAGAAATGGATTACTAAACTTAGGGGGTTATTCCCTCCTGGACTTAATGAGCATTTATAATTCATGTTCTTAATTGACTGATTGAATTAACAATTTACTATATAAGGAGTTTACCAAATCTCATGATCTTTACACTGAGGAAAGCATTCTTATTTTTTTGCCGAAACCAGTTTGTTGTTGTGTGTGCACTTACTTTCTCTGTTTGAGATGTAGTTTTTACTACCAATGGATTAAATATTTAATATTACCCTGATGCTACAGCTGCTGGTCTTATTATTTTTGCTTTGACATTGGTTGAGAGCTATGCCTAACATGCCTCTCAACCTCCTACATTAAGAAATCATGAAAAAGCCATACTTAATGATGGGACAAAGGCCCAAACTCAGCGACAGAGTACACATATTGGCCATACAAAGTAAGAATGTGACTAGAGTAACAGATATTACTGTAGCATAAGTGTTGTCTGAGGGGCCTGTCGGCTGACAAATTCTGTGTCAATTTTCTGACAGCAACCATCAATCAGTGGACAATCATTTGTCATCATCCACATGTTTGTGCAAGAAGGACCACATCTATTGGGCAAACATGGTAACAGTCTGCAAACATCTGCATGGTTGAGAGGTATGATACCTATGGGGAACATATACTAGAGTAGGTTTGCATTGCTGTCTGTCATTGTGGCACACTGGTGTTGCTGGACTTCCTCCATATAGTTGTTGGAATCGCACACTGCTATTTGTCCAACAGTGGCTGTATGACATATTAGTTGGGATGTGCCCTTAGGGGCCACACCACAATACACTTGCAGTGATGGGTGTAGAGATATACAGCAGAATCTGTCACAGCACCCAGGGACATTACCCAGTATTGCTACTACCTTGGTAATAGCCACACATGTAGTGTGTTGCCACACTGTGGGGTATGATGTGTGAGGGAGTAGTGGATAGTTCAGACGATTATGCGTATGTACGGTCTGTACATAGTGGACATCCATGTATCTGGTCCTGTAATGTGTTCCCCTCTTGTGTCTTGCAGGAACAATGTACCAACAGAGACATCCTCCATTTTCATCTGCAGAAAATGTCACTATATCGGATGCCCTCAAACTCAACTATCAATCCTGCTGTCGAGGGGTCACCACAATCATGAACAGTGGGCAGCATTGTGGGCTGACCTTGTGAGGGCTGTTAATCATATTGGCCAACAGACAGGACCTACAAGCAGGTTTAAACCAGGCCACAGATATGGTCAATGCCACACGTCAAAGGACAGCTGGGCCTGGGTTGTCTGTGTATGTTGCGATTTTGTCTGTTGTGCATGGGATCAGAGATGAGAAGATGTGGGACATGTAATGCAGTTGTGGATCCTCATCTATATGAGTCTGTGTGGATTACCATGCATAATAGTGCAGGTGGTAATGTACTGCTTTTGTCTTACTTCTCACATGTGAATGGGGGGTTTGGATTCTGTCCCCCTCACAACCTGATGTCAATGTCTCATTGGACTCTGATGATGATGGTGGCCATAGCGAGACAGAAGTGGGGTTGTCGGTAGATGAATCTGTCCCACAGGTTGACATCTGTCTTCTACCTCCATTGTCCCCACAAACAGTCAGTATGCACACACACATACCCAGTCACCAGAGGCCACAGATATTAGACAGTTAGAGGGTGGTGACATAGTACAGGACAGTGTGAGAACTATGGTGTCAGTGAATGTACACACTGGTCATAGCCAGAGAGCTGGCAAGGTCCCACACAGGCAGCTTGATAGGGGTGTTTGAAGGAGGTCTGCTGCCCATCCACCTCCTGATACAGGTGTCACATCGCGGGTCACTCACCGCATGTTTCGGGCTGTCATGGAGGCACAGGCATGATCTGAAAGCAACACCAGATGGATGTTTAGGGTTATGGATGCAGCATAGTCTGACATCCATGACTGCCTCCACCACATTGGTGACTCCATGGAACGTTTCACTGATGTAGTGTACAGATGGCGGGCTGAGACAGTGTCTGTCTTTGAGCACATGTTGTCTGTGCTGGAACACGTGGCTGGAGTTGGGCATCAGACACATGGACGTAGGCCAGCAACACCATATGCTGGGAATCCATGTGGCCATGCACACTCACGCTTCCATAGTGGCAGTACCACCAGCACTACTAAGGAAAGTGTGCTGTCCACACCATGACATGGCAGGCCATGGGCATGTGGTCCTGGGTGGTCCCATGGGGACACAGGCCCAGCAGACAGCAGTCACTGTCAAGTGCTAGCACCACATCTGACCTTGGACTATTACCTTGGAGCTGCCCATGCTACTCCTGGTGAAGCCAGTTCCCATGTTTGTGGCCAGAGACCATGAACTGTCCACTCTATCATGTACAGTCCAGAGCTGTCCACCATACACATGTGTAGCACTAGCACTGGGCTTGATTGTGTACAAGCACACACTCCAGCACCACTGTCACATGCATATCACCTACAAACACACATGATACAGCTCCATGGCCCATGTAACCAGCACTTCTTCCTGACTCACACACATGCTGTCAACTGTTTGGCACAGCCTATGCCTCTGGCACCCCCACACCACACCCTGTGCATGTGATGATACTTGTGCCACATCCCTGCCATCCATGCCATTGATGTGGAGACCTGCATATATGTGTCTGATGCACAGGGCAACTATATAACTTTACATGTGTTTGTGTAGTGCAGTGGTGTTATGCCATGGCAGTTGTGGGCCACAACAGGTAGTGTATGCTGGCATGTGTCAGGACTACACATCAAATGTTGTGTATCTTTGTTGCCTGATGGTACACTGGCAGTACTGTTACAGAATGACAGGTGTGTCATGGATCTGTGTATGCTTTTGTCCCAGGAGTCTGTGTAGTTCAACTATGGACACATGACGGCAATACAGCAGCACAGGATTGCAAGGCAGCACAGCAGAGATAAGATGTCAGCAAGGTATGCCAGTATACATGCATGGCTCCCTAGGTGCATATGTGTAGAACAGTGTGTCAGGGACAATGGGGACAGTCAGCACCATCATGCTTTCATACCCTGTGACACACTCTACTACCCTTGATAAGTCACCTTTGGATTCTGCACATACAACTCTAGATGGTGGTGGACATCAAGTATGCTTATGTAGAGGAGGGCAATTTAGGGCCAGCAGCAAGTCAAAAGGTCATAAAATGCTTAACCAATGCACATGGGCATGTCTCTAGTGATATAAGGGACATATTTTCACACACACACACACACACACACATATTGGATGCTGTGAGATTAAAACCCCTTTCTATCTAGTATTAGACACTAGAGCTCGCAGTACTTATTGCATGCGCCACGCTGTTTATCTGATATTACCAGTGCTGTTAGGGTGGATGACATCAGCAGGCCTTGTAACAGAGGCCAAGGTTAAGGCCAGCAGCTAGTCAGTGGGCATATCGCATGCACTATCCTGTTTATCAGATATTACACTGTCAGCCAGTGTTCTTAGGGTGGATGACATCAGCAGACCTTGTAACAGAGGCCAGTGTTGAGGCCAGCAGCGAGTAAGTGGGTATAAAATGCATAACCATTGCACAGAAATAGCCCAGATGGACCTGGGGATATATTCACACACATACACACACACACACACACACACACACACACACACACACACACACACACACACACACACACACTTGGATGATATGAGATTAGAACTCCTACCTATCTAGTATTACACACTTCAGCTCACAGTACCTATTACACACATGCCACAGGTTATATCTCTTGCATATGTTGATGCAGGTACAGTACTTGTGGAGTAAGCAAAGTGGTCTTGTGTTAGACAGCATATGTGGCCTGCAGAGTGATACTGCTTGGTACTGTTATTGTATCAAGTGTCCTTGGGGTGGAATACCTGGTAATATCCCTGCTATGTGTATACACTTACGAGTCTGGCCATATGTGGCTGTTTGCAGTTTGATAGGCAGACATGTGGCCAGGGACAATATGACCTGTCCAAAGAATGCATTGCACCCATTATACATTAGATCACCTGTCTCTCTGCAGGGTGACAGTCCACAGACTCAGGATTCTGTGGGTGAGGGGATTATGTACTGCTGCAGCCTTGGTCTGGTGCCATTGGATAGCTGTTGTGATGTGCATGTCCAGACAACCCCAGGATTCAGGGGTATGTGGGAACATTCGTACATCCCCACCCATATCTATATCAATGTGTATAACAGGGTTGTCTCCTTAAATGTAGTTGTGTGTGTCAGTAATTTAAATGTGCTATGTGGAAGTATGCGGGGAGTCTAGGTATCATTGTACTTTATATAGCTATATATACATCTTGTTATCATATATATATATATATATATATATATATATATATATATATATATATATATATATTGCAACATACTGATAGAAACACTAATCAAGCATGAGGGAGATAGGGAGAGACAGATATGTATATGTAGCTGTATATACATACAGACATATTTCTATACAACAGGTCTTTGGGCGGCAGAGGCAATAGACTTGGGCTCAAGTTAGCTAAGTGTAGGAGCATGCCCAGTGTGATTGTCAGTACTTACAAAGTGACTCCAGGCCAGAGCTACCTGTACTCCAGTCTGGGATTATTGTGTACTGCATGACATTTGCTTCTGCACCTGTTACCACAATACTGCAGTTACCTGTCCAGACTTTTGCTGCATAGTTTTGGCCCATTTTACATAACATTGTGGGTTTCTGGCAAATTAGTGGCAAATCATTGAAGACTGAAGTAAATAAATAAAAACAGAAATTTGAGTTTCAGATGCCATGCACATCAGGAGAGTCATGCTAATGCCCTATTGACATTCTACATTTGTAGGAGCAAATATTTATAACCTGTCCCACGTTGTGGGCCTTGGTCCCACTTTTATTCTCTTTATTTGGCCAGATTTCCTGCTGTAAGAGGATTCAGAGGTATGATGTGACTGGGATACATGGTGAAACACCACACACAGGGTGACAGTCTGCATACCTCTCCCTGTACATGTTTATACAGACTGTCCATCATTTTTCCCCTTATGTCTGCTGTTTCTCTTACATTTGTGGTTTTCCAGTGCTATACTGTACATTGGCCACTAACTTGTTGTACCTACTGACACATTTAACTGATGGCCTTTACATCCTGTAGCTAATCTGACTTGTTGCAGCCTGCTGTTATACTAGCCACCTGCTAGGTTACTCAGAGTGTGTATAATGTCTGTCTGCTGGTATGGCCCTTTGTGCCCCTATTCACTCTGGCTTTGTCCTGCTTTCTTGCAGTAACAGATTGAGGAGTTATGACAGTCTGTTTGACTACCACCACATGAGTACCTCACATGCAAAGGAGTTTGGATGCTTCCAGATTTGGACCATCAACACCATCACACATGCTACTTTCTCTGACCCACTGAGCCACACCAGCTGCCAAACAGAGAGGTTTCCTTCCTCACACTATCAACAAGATAGAGGAATTGTTTGGTCTGCTGGTTTATCATTGCAGACTTACTGTTATAGCAGTTGTATGGCAACACTGATGTGTCTGGGGTAGGTGATGAGCAGCCTATGCTCTGCTGGCATAGACAGTCATGTGACTGTCCTGTGACCCTCCACTGTTTGGCAGCTTCCTGGACTACTGTCATGGAGTTTCCAGCCATGTGGCCAAGTAGCCATAATGGGCCACATACTAGTTAATAGAGTACCTGTTGTCCCAAGTGGCTGTCAGATCTGTACAAGTAGTCCAGTAACCCACTATAGATGTCTGCAAGTAGCCCAGTAGCACACTATATATAGCCCACTATATTACCTTGCATACATGCGGCAGGTCCATACATATGCTACCATATTGTAGTACCCCTTACATGTGGTGTACAGGAGAGTGACTTACCTTGTGAATGCAACAGTTAACAGACCTATAGTTCAGGGCTCATGTTGTCTGATGCATGCAGTCCACAGCCAATACATTGGTGAGGTACAGGTTGTGTGGCCTGGCTGGCATCATTTTTACTGATATGTATGTGAGGTGAGAGTATGGTGTCAGTCCCTAGAGTCCTAAATTGTAAGTGCATGTGCTATGCATTGTCTCTTGGCCAAGTCCAGGGCATATTGGACATGTCTAAATATGCCTACAAGACAGCCTCAGGGGGTTCCTCCTCTGAGTCCCCCTGTGAGTGCAGCTGTGGTAACCTAGGCACTGATGGGGGGGACTGTGTATTTATTTCCTTTGCTGATCCTGCTGCAGCTGTTTCCACAGGATCATATTGTGTAGCTTGGCACATACTGTAAACATCTGTGCACATGCAGCTGTACGTATAGTACTGCAAGGCTCCACCAGATATAGCAAGGCACCGGAACCACGACTTCAACAGCCCAAACACATGCTCTGTGATGTTCCTGGTTTGTCTGTGTGCCTCATTATGGCATTCATCGGTGGGTGAGTGTGCATTTCTCATGGGTGTCATCATCCACGTTTCCAGTGCATAGCCAGCATCCCCATGTGAAATGTCCCCCTAGCAAACATCTGGTACAGCTGTGATGCATACCAGATATGGGAGTCATGATAACTGTCAGGGCTGCCAGCACACACATTCATGACACTGCCTTGGGAATTGCAAATGACATGGAAGTTGACAGAGTGGTACCTCTTGTGGTTGACATAGATTCTACCCTCTTCGGGTGGTGCCTTGATGCGTACATGAATGCAGTCTATGACACCCAGTACCTCAAGGTAGTGTGCTACATGGTAGAAGGGTTGCATACTGCTGGCCCTCTCCTCAGGGATGTGGGGAAAATAAATATGCTCACTGGCATGTGGTAGCATGGCATCCAGGAACTGGTGGAGTACCCTGGAAGCAGATGCCTGTGAGACCCCCCATCATGACCCCAGTTGGTCTTTGAAAAGTACCTGTAGCTAGTATCTTAATGGCTACACATATCTTTGTTTCCACTGGGATGGGTTCCCCTCTCTTGGCTCTGGGTCTGAGTTGAGGGCAGCAGAGGTCACTGGGTTTTTCTAGTATGTCCCTGTCCACCCTGTAGTGTTCTACAATCTCCAGCTCATGTAGCTCCTGATAGGTTACCCTGGGCCTAAACACTCTTCTCCTTCTCAGTCTAGGCCTATAGTCAACATCAGCTGCATTGACCACAGCATCTAGCATATACTTATGTAGCAGACCTGCAGCAGCCCCTAACATTCTCTAAGTTAAAATTCCCAAGTCTGTACTCCAATGGTGCAGAGTATGGAGGAAAATCAGACAGTAGGGTGTATGCATACTTTATATTTATCTGCTGTAGGTGTACTCTGTGTGATTGGCTAGCTATGATGCATTCCACCTGCCAAGTACATCATTAAGGAGTTTAATGGCCCTAGTGTAAGTGAAAGAGGGCTCATCAGTAATTACTATATCATTGCCTTTCTCAGCCAATGTTTTGTTTGACAGCCTTCCTTGCTGAGCACTGCAGCACACTGCACAAACCCATTCCACAAAGATAAACAAAGCTTAGCAGTCAGTAGACACCCCCCATGGAGGGTCATGCTCAGCATGGCTGTGTGCCATGCAAACACACTCAAATTTGCTGAAACATGCACCCCTAAGGTGAACAAAGCTTCCCATTTACCAGACACACCCCCTGGTGAGCAGAGTGGCATGCTGCACAAACAGGCATTACTGAGCACCAATGAGCTTAAAAGTTTGCAGACATATCCCCTTTTGATGTCAGCTACGTCTTCTGTAGACACCAACACAGTTCTGTGCCTACTCGGATGGAATCTGCAGACAGAGATACCCATTTGTGCTATTCAGTAACTCTAGCTCATTTTCATCCAGATCTGTGCACAGTACATGGTAACTACATGGTTTCAGGCCCTGCCACATTAGCAACCACAGCAGTTCTACATTGTACATACTCCACACATGGTCCTGTAATGTATTACTGTTACATACTCACAAATTCTGATTTTTACAATATTTTTATATTTTTCCATTAAGAGCATGTTTGCACACTGCGGCACTCCACACAAATATACCCAGGTTATTAAAAAAAATTATTTTACATTATTTTCCATATGGTTTTGGACAAACAGTGGTTACATTTGCACATATCTGTGTCCTCTATACTATTTCTGCCACTGTAACTGCACTTTTACAGTCCCTGGTGTCATTTTTTACATCCTGTAAACAATATTTTTCTGTGTACATTATGGATACCAACATGAGGTCTGCACAACTGCCTATCTGCTTGCTGGATCACTCTGTCTGCCTAATTTGCATGTATTTCACCTGCTTATGAGATGTTTTGCATGCCACATACACTTCCGTGTTCGCAAGCTCGTGCACGCCCCTCAGCTCCCTTTACTGGCTCGCACATCTGTTTACTTCCATGTAAGCATTGTACCACTATGCCTACATGGCAAATAAGTCCATGTAGGCTTTATTAAATTCCTCCCATTGTCCTTTTTAATAACTGGCTAATTGAAAAAAATGGACTTAATAATTGGGATTCATGTCTGAACTATCCTTTCCTGCCCTAAAAGCGACAGTAGAAAAGTTTAAAATAAACATTTCACCTTTCTACAGAGCTTCTGGTAACTTAATGTAAAGCTTCATCTGAGAAATGGATGTGGCTCATAAATACATGTTTTCATAATTAAGCAGTCTGCATTCCTAGATAGCCTTCAGTCTTCAATGTAAGCAAAACATAATATGATATTATGATTTCTGGAAGAAAACATTTAGAGAATCCCAAAATGGATGCAAAAGATTATAGTACCAGAAAAACATGTTTTCAAAAGCTTTCATTTATAGAACAGCACTTGGGAACATGGGTGGACACTGAAGCCCTGATAAATTGATATAAAATTGTAAAATTCAACTTTGGGGCAAATTATTTTTCCTTACCACCAAAATCAGAAGTATCATATGAAGATTCACAATGTTGTGGGGGATGCAGAAATGTTTTATCTCTTTTTTTAATGGTTTTGTATCAACAGCTCTGTTTCAAGCATTAGAATTTCAACTACCTTTGTGTGTATATTGTCATCCATATAGCCATGAGTCAAGAGAATTTTTAATAATTTAGGGTATAGTTAAAATAATTACATAAACACAAGTACCTACTACATTCACTGATCTTTATAAAGGGCATCTTCAGTAAGTTCCAGCTGAGATTTCATTGCCAAGTTCCATCTCATAGAAAATCTTCAATGAACTTTTGATCTTTAACTCTCATATGTAATACACACATGGTCAATCCCACAGTGCATAACTAGGTTTGCTTAGACCAGCAGTGTTAACTTGAAACTATGATCCACGTTTATTGTAATGAGTAAGCCATTCTGGCATGACAAAAGTAAACAAGAAAAGTCTATAAATTAAGAAATTTGCAAAAGATAGATGAAATGAAACACACCAAATGATAGAGGATTCATGTAACAAGAGAGGAATAGAGGAAGATAAATAAATACCTATGGCACAAGGCTCTCTCTAAGAACAGCTCACACAGTCAAAACCCACACTACTGTAAGAATTTAATTTAAGGGGCTAACCACACTCTGGCTTTGGCTTTAAATGAGCTAATTGAAGTGTTAGCTAGCCAGTCTATGTCAAGCACGAATACTGAAAGTAACAGTATGCCATTGCTAAAGCAGTAGATACAAATGCAGAAAGCTTTGACTCAGGAAAGTATAATGGAGCAATATGAGTGGCGGAGCAGTGGAATCCATGTTAAATGGAACTACTGCTTGGATCACGTCATAATGAAGGTGGCCACTTCTTCCTGCTTCAGATAAATGACAGCATTGACTTCACAGGTGTCAAGGAGGGGTAAAGCTTTGACTAGAGTCTCAATAACTGAGTTAATTAGCACCTCGGTGCTGGATAGTGAGGAAGAGAGGATGGTCATGTCTATTCTGGGGTGGTGGGAACATGCTGGTCTGATCTTTAGTGGAGCACTGTGTAGTCCAGATCCCAGTGATAACAAGGGATGATGGAGGATGGGAGGCAGCAGAGGAAGAGAACACATGATTGTCCTATGTGTCTGGGGAGCTTAGAGTCACTCCTCATTGACCATACAGCCTAACACACTAATGTCAGCATGGAAATGGAGACAGGGCAATAAAAGACTCCCCACCAGACTGCAGTGTAACAGCTTCCAGTCTGGTCCATCCCACCCTGTAGTACTGGCAGGTGCAGACTTACAACATACACATAGACAGGAGGCACTCCACAGAACAGGAGCTCTCCTGGAAGGGGAGCCATCTCAGTATGAAGCAGTGAGCCTGCTCAGGGACTAAGTGAATACGACTATATGGAACAGAGATGGGAAGCTGGAAGTCAACAGCAAGTGAGATTAAAAAAAGGTAATTGAGAGCATTGCTAAATGAATTATAGGTTGCTGTAATACAACATAATGGCTGAGTGGATGGAACCATATTAAAGATCTTGTGTTTTATGTCACTAATTTTAACTAGACAGAAACCTGCTCAACATGCAGTTTCACAGCTAAAAAGGGGACTAAGTCAGTTGTTTTATGAAAGATAAATCACCCTCTGTGGCATGCTGTTTCATGTGCAAGCTAATATTCTTCATTATCAGTTAATAGGGAAAGTTTAGCTTGTTTTTCTTTATATTGCTTTCATGTTTTAATCTTATTTGAATTAGGAAAGAAACCAATTTGTGAGAGATGCAATTACATTAAAAACCTAGAGCATATGCTCTCTTCCTCACAAGTCAGTATATCTGGCACCGAGAAGGTTGTCAACACAATCACTACACTCTAAACACCACCCACAACTATACAACACACACCCACATATGCAGAGGTTCTCAACAAAAACAAACCCAAACAAAGGTGACTTCAGAGACAAAAACAAGAACTCCACAAACCTCCACACCACATACCGCTCATTGTCCACATACGTGTGTCTTGCAACCACTAAGGCCTAACCATAATCCCAACATATTAGTCATCAGAGATCCATTGTGAGACACACAGATGTGCCTCTCACCAGGCTGGATAAGTCGAAAGTCACGGTAAATTGTTTGTCAGGTGCCAGAATTTGTCATATCACACACGCACTCAAGTCTCTCAACAACAGGTACTGTTATGACTGTCATAGTCTGGTGTCATTCCAGGGAGATCCAGTACCTGACAGCCTGGGAAGATATGATCGACAGACCACAATGCTTTGTGAGAGATGGCCTGCATCTGTCTCACTTGGCCTCCAGGCTTCTGGCAAAGGCCCTTGCCTCCTTCATAGTGCCTTTTTTAGAAAAAGTCATGAGGTCTACACTACCAACATAAAAATTTCAACAAAATGCAAATTAAAGGTCATGCTGCTAAACGCTAGGAATCTAAACATGAAACTGCACTCATGGCAAGCATTCTTAACCCTGGAAGATGCTGACATTTCTGCAGTCACAGAAACCTGGTTCAAAGCTGCAAAGAGCACCCCAGCCTTACCTGGTTACTCATCCTATCATACATTCAGACCCCAAACTGTGGACAGCAAAACCAAAGGAAGTGGAGTTTCAATATATATATCAAAGCCACACATACCTCCAGGCTGGTGAAACAGTATGCTACACAGGAGACATTCCAGGTACAGTTAACTGTTGACATGACCCTTATTCAAATCTTAGCTAGCTACGGGCCCCCAAATTTGAATCACGATGCCCATTCAGCCTATCTGGACCTCTTCGAATCTATCAAGATTCACCCCTTTACCCTGATTCTGGATGATTTTAACTACCCAACCATAGATTGGAAAAACTACTCATGCTCGAACACAAATGCCCAGAGATTCCTCAATTTTATCAATGCAAATGCCTTGGAACAGCTAGGCGATACCCCCACAAGAGGTGATAATATCTTGGACTGGGTATTAACCAACATCAGTAACCACTGCAGCATCCCTACAGTATCATCCTCCCTGGTAAGATCCAACCATAAAGTGGTCACTTTCGAAGTCACCATCTCCCCAACCCCCCTCTAGCTAGGGTCAAACAAAAAAAAACTTCTCCAAAGGTGATTACAACCTCCTGACAGATAGTATAAACAGCTTCACAGCCTCCTCCCCCTCTGTAGGAAATGGCACCAATGTCCAAATCTTCACCAAAGTACTAGATGAGCATTTATATAGATGCATGGTATCAGGAATACAGGACAAAATAATCCACCGTAAGGAAGAGTAAACCTGTCTGGTGGACATCTGTAATAAATAAACTATATAACAAAAGGAAAAAATTGCTGTCCAGTACCAAGAAGAAGCAAGTGCCCAATTGGAAGCAATCTCTCCTTAGCCTGAACAAGCAAATAAAAACACTAGTGAAATCCTCTAAAGCCAACTTCGAGTCCAAATTGGCCACATTTACTAGAGACAATCATAAGGCCTTATTCACATATGTCCACAATCTCAAAGGAAGCACCCAGATCTGTTCAGAACTGGTGGTCAAGGACACCACATACACAAATTTTGTAGATATGGCCAACCTACTGTCTGACAGATTAAGTAAAAACTTCACCCGTCTGTCCCCACCATCAGTAAATCAGGACATCCCCAGTACCTGCCCCCCCTCCCCTTATCTCTAGGGAACAGGTCATCACTGCCCTCTCAAAGGAAAGAAATATAGCCTCCATGGGACACGCTAACATACCAGGCTACATCCTACATGAACTCTGGCATGAACTTGCAGCACCATTAGGCATCCTATTCAACCAAAGCCTGAGTACCGACTTTGTCCCAGCCAAGTGGAGGACAGCCACTGTCATCCATTTACACAAAGGTGGAGCATCCACCAATCTGGGAAATTATAGGCCCATCATTCTAACTAGCTTGATCTGTAAAGCCATGGAGCGGATTATCATGGATCTCATTAACAGGGACATTGGCAACCTCCAAACACTCAACCCCACACAGTTTGGCTTTGTCAAGGGGAGGTTGTGTCTGTTAAATCTGGTCGACTTCTTTGAGACAGTCACAAAAGCCATGGACAAGGAGAAGACCATGCACACCACCTACCTTGACCTGGCCAAAGCATTCGACACTATTCCCCACTCTGGCATAACAGATAAAATTTCTCGACTTGGCATCAATCCATATGTTACTAGATGGGTAGCAAACTGGCTCACTGATAGAACTCACCTAATCAAAATAGGGGAAGACACCTCAAGCAGGAGATCTATAACGAGCAGCGTACCCAAGGGATTGGTCTTGAAGGCCCCTGTTATTCAGGATAGATTTCTCTGAGGTGCAGGCCAAACCCAGTGGGCTATGGCTGACCAAGTTTGCAGATGACTGCAAGCTGGGCATTATCATCAATTCCCCAAGTGATGTGGACCTCCTCCAAGAGGTTCCCAACCAAACAAATGACTGGTGCCAGAAACATGGCCTCAAGCTGAATGCCAAAAAATGCATTATCATCCCCTTTGGGGAGAGTGACATCCTCACATATTATCACATTAATAACAGTGTCCTAAGCACACAATCAGTTGTGAGGGATTTGGGTACCCAGGTTGATAGTAACCTGACTTTTGACCACCATGTTAATTCCCTTGTACAGAAAGCTTTCTACATGCTCCACCTCATAAGTAAGGGTATCTCATCCAGTTACAAGTAAGTCATAACATCCCTGTATTCTTCCCTTATAAGGCCAGTTATTGAGTACAATGCCACCTTCAGCATGTACCTCACAAAGCACATGCAGCAGCTGGACAGACCACAGAGGTTCCTCACCAGGAGAATCCAGGGCCTCAAACATCTACCCTACACAGACAAGCTAAAAGCCCTGTCCCTCTCCTCAGTTTCATACAGACTCCTCAGAGGTGACCTCTGTCTGGCATGCAAAGCAATCTCAGACCCCACCTGGATGGGACTGCTGCATATCCACAAGTCAAGCTCCAATTGAGTAACCCACACGCGTGACCTCAACTTGGTCTGTGACATCAATAGTACTTGTTGGTGGGACAGATTTGGGGAATCCCTCTTCACATCAAGCAGAGTACCTCCTTATTTCTTTTTAAGCGCAACCTGGATAACTGGATGGGAAACAGCAAATTTCCTACTGGGATTCCACCTGTGTCCCTGCTGGATAGGGGTTTTGGGTGCTGACTTGTCTAAACATGGGCTAAACTCTTGGCTAGGCTTACAAGGGTCTCAGGGCCAATAGCCAAGTAACTTCCTATGATCCTATGACCGTAGCTGTCTCTCTTGTAAGTCACAGAGAAATTAGAACATGTCACTTAAGGTTAATTACCTGTAAATGGAGGAAGGAGCTAGGTACTAAACCTTGTATTTAAGGGGTAAAATAAAACATTTCAAGGTTTTACTGGAAAAGCTCATTCAAACACTGTCATAGACTGCTCTGAGGGAAAGGTTTGATTTTCTTTATATTACTTTCTTTTCATGTGTATTGCTTTATTGTTTTCTTCTATTTTGCATATTGTTGTGTATTTTCATTACATTGTGTTTTAAATGTATTCTGTTTTCTCTTGCATATTTAAACTAGTAAAGAAACCAGAGCTGTCTCTTGTGAGCCACACAGTAAATAAATCATCCCATCATCTCACCCTGGTGCTCTTCTGTTTTTAAGCTCAATGTCTCTTTAGTTGCTCACTCCTTATGTTAATTTGACTATATAATTCCTACCCTCTCTTCTTTCATTGGCTATTGTCAAAAAGGACAAAGGTATCATTTTGTGAATTAACTACCTCTTCAGCTAGTTAAATTCCTTGTCCCTCCCACCAAATTCCATAGATCCAGAATATTAAGTGCCCACCCCCATCTAATCTAGCTTACTCTTTTAAAATTAGTGGCACTTCTCTTAGAATGCTAAAGCTTGGGTTAGCCCCCTTTCATATCTAATTGTTTAGTGCATACTGCAGCTCTTAGTATATTAACCCACTTTTTTCCATCTTACCTTTAAAATCTACAATGTCTGATCCAAGATGACCAATCACTGGAAAACTCACACATTCTGCTTCTCAGTAGTCGTATTAGGATTCCTGCTTCTGTTTTGTTCCTGGTGAAAGGAGCACAGGGACTGTATTTCCTGGAGAATGCTGATCACCAGAAAGCCTGATAACTGCTTCGTAGATGCAAGCTGGGAATTTGTGCTACTGTTTGTCTCCTGGTGTGAGAAGGAGCAGAGGGTATTGATGCCTGACTGTCTCTGATTAGGCAGTGACTGTCTGTGTGGGACCTACCCAGTTGGTCTGGTTGCTGTTCAAGGCATCTTCCAGGAAAAGACTGCAAAAAGCCTACAGACATTGCATCATCTAGGACAAGACTATTGATCACCAAAATCCTGTGGCCTGCTTCTCATCTTTGGATTACTACCATTGTTTTGCTTCTGGTGAGAGAAGATACAAATAGGTAATGCATCCCAGTAGCATGAAGCTGTAGTGAATCCAGAATTAGTAGTAGCCAGGCAGCAGACAATTCAGTGAATCCTCACTATTCATCATTATTGAGAAAGCTAATTCTTTCTTTTCATTAAGTACTGCTTGAATAGTTACTGTCTAACCTAATTTCAGACTATCTTCCTAAATACTTAATCCATAAATAGTCAGGTTGTACTATATTAGTTTCCTGTCAGCTGTTTGGCAGTGCCTTCAATAGATGCAGGTACCTTGAGCTGACATTTTTCCTGTAAAAGCACTCTTGAAATTTCAACAATACCTAGTTGCACACAGGGCAGCAAGTTTGCAAAGTGACAAGCACTGTCCCAGAGTTGCAAACCAGATACTCCTGACTTTATATTCTCGCTCTGACCTCTAATCAATAAAAAAGGACCTGTTGCCATGGCTGTGAACTTTTCCACTATCTCCATTACCAGCTTGGTAGATATAGCCATCCTGAGGCAATACAGAAATTGACTCATGTTTTCAGACAACCAGATAATTCTCAAACCGATAAAGTATGTGACAGATGTATTTATAAAATGTCATTGGAGGCAAAGCTCTCACATAAAACTACTCTTAGTATCACTCAAGTTGTCAGTAGTACACAACCTGCACCCATCACACAACACAAAGCAGACACAGAACCACATTATGCTGAGGCATTTAAATGTAACCTTCATAAACCCCAAAGACATGCTAAACAAAGCACACATAACAAATGCTCTCAGTGGCATGCATGTACTTTTTTCAAAACAGTGCCAACATCAACACATACAGCCAAGGAGCCTCTACTTTTAAGCCCATAAGGCAAGCCACAAGACAACTCTACATTTTGGTCATTGGAGACTCCCTTGTGAGACATACTGATGTCCCTCTCACTAGGTTGAGTAAGGAGAAAGTCACGGCCTGTTGCTTATCACAGGCCAGGGTCTGCCATATTACTCAGGCACGCAGGTCATAGAACCACAATGGAGCTCTCAGAATATGTGTCCCAGGCTGGTATGAGCAGAACATTGAACAGCATTCTACTTTCTCCAAGGATGATGTCACAGTATGAACAGAAGATGATTGACTTTAATAATTGGCTTAGTTTCTGGTGTCATTCTAAAAGAGTACAATATCTATCAGCACTGTAAGAGATGGTCAACAGACCATGATGCTTTGCCAGGGATGATCTGCATCTCTCCCCTCTAGACTTTCAAATATTAGCTAAAACATTTCCCTCCCCCATAATGCCATTTTTCAGGCAATATCAAACTGAAAATACTTCTGACACAGCAAATTAAAATGAAGAAAATCTAAAGGTGTTACTGCACAATGCTAGGACTGTAAACAAGAAACTCCATGCCCATCAAGCTGTCCTCATCCTAAAGAATGCTGGAGTCTATGCAGTCACTGAAACATGGTTTCAAGCCATAGAGAGCATCCTGGCAGTGCAAGGTTTTAATGTCTTCCACACATGTAGACCAGCTGCTACACAGGCAGGGAATAAAGGTGAAAGTGTCTCAATTTACATCACAAATAAATAAACATACCTTTAGAAGACTTAGGGGTTTCCTTCAAAGTGGCTGCATAGATATTTTTATAATATATCATATATAATATCCCAGGGCACCTTCTAAATACCATGAAACATGACCTATTAGGCCCTCTGGAATCACTATTTAACAATTGCCTCCAAACAGATTTTATGCCTCAGAAATGGAGAACAGCAACCATCATATGACTGCATAAAGGCAGGTCATCTAAACTCCCTGGAAACTGCAGTTGTGTATGTCTCACTAGTCTCATGCAAAGCATGGAAATAATCATCATGGAAATGATCAATAATAGCACAGAAAATCTGCAGACACTGAACCCAACACAGTTTGGTTCCATCAAAGGCAGGTCATGGCTACTCAACCTGGTGCTAGTTTTTTTGAGAGGATCAGCAAAGCAATGGACAAGAATAAAACAGTTCACACTGCATACCTTGACCTGGCCACAGCATTTAACACAATACCTCACTTGGGCACTGTGGATAAACTCAAGAGGTTAGGTATAAACCTTTATATCACTCAGTCGATACCCAGCTGGCTCACAGACAGGACCCAGGAAGTTAGAATTTGGGAGTCCACCTCTACAAAGAGGCTAGTCACCAGTGGAGTCCCTCAGGGATCAGTCCGGGGACTGTTCCTTTTTAGCACTAACTTCTGTGAAGTCAAGATCAACATCAAGTGCCTCTGGCTGACCAAATTTTCAGATGATTGCAAATTAGGAGCAGTGACAGAATTCCCCATCAACACTAATGTTCTCCAAAAAGGGCTGACACAGGCAAATATCTGTCAGAGCCATGGACTAAAACTAAATTTTAAGAAGTGCGTAATAGTATCCTTTGGCAATTATCATATTGACAACATAACCCAGTAGTCAGGGACTTGGGGGCACATGTAGACATTAATCTAGTGTTTCACCAACATGTGTCTAATGCAGTGAGGAAATCATTCTATGTCATGCAACTTATAAACAAAGGTATGGCATCTATGTCCAGTGAGGTCATTGTATCACTGTATTCGGCATTCATCAGACCAACCATTAAGTACAATGCCCCCTTTGGTATGTACCTAACCAGACACATCCAACAATTAAAACATCCACAGAAGTACCTCACTACAAGCATACAAGGTGTAAGTAACATGTCCTGTTCAGACCACCTCAAAGCCCTATCCCTGTATTCTGTTTCCTACAGGGTGTTGAAGGGAGAACAATACCTGATATACAAGACATCATTGGACACCACTGCAATGGACCTCCTGCATATCTGCAGAACAAACAGCACCAGAATTACCTATTCTAAAGATTTAAGCCTTGCCTGTGATATAAGTAGTTCCTGCTGGAGAGGTCTATCTATCTATCTATCTATCTATCTATCTATCTATCTATCT